>NC_053161.1:61961053-62261053 GCF_016835505.1 Polypterus senegalus
CAATATCACTGTTACACTGATGACACCCAGCTGTATTTATCTACCAAGCCCATTTCTGCCCTTCCTCTCCTCATCCTTTCTAATATAAAAATCTAGTTCTCTTCCAGTTTTCTCAAGGTTAATAAAGATAAAACTAAGGTTCTCCTCATTGGCACTAAATCTACTCTCACCAAAATTGATAGTTTTTCCTTGATAATTGATGGTTCTATAGTTTCTGCTTCTTCTCATTGTTCTTCTCATAACTCTTGTTAAATACCACATTAATTCAAGATTCTGCTATTAACATTTGGAGTTCTTCATAGCATGGTCCCTTCTATCTTTCAGATATTCTACATATTTATACACTTACTTGTACTCTTAGATCTTCTTACTTAAATCTCTTGGCCACACCCTCTGCTCGTTTACCTACCATGGGGTTTAGATCCTTTAGCTTTGTTGCTCCTCATCTTTGGAAATCCATTCCTCAAGATATCCGCAGCATTGATTTCCGTCCAATCTTCAAATCCAGACTTAAAACTTATCTTTTTAAACTCGCCTACTCCTCTTGATTTTGTCTCTGGATTGTATAGTGTTGCACATTTATGATCACATATATATAATGTTATTTTAATTATATATATTGTTATTTTTCAATGTATCATTTTCTTTTTATTTATCGTTTATTTCTTTTAGGAATTATATTGTTTTATTAATTCTTTGATTTAGCAAATTTTCTTTTGACTTTTTGTAAGTGTCCCTGAGTGCCTTGAAAGGTACTTTCTCAACTCCACCTCGTTGTCACAAAAGTATTATAACATTTTGACTAAAATGATCAGTGATGCTTAATAAATGTTCCATTCTGAATTTAACAAGCAGTACAAAATAAAATAAAAACACAGTGTTATGTATTGTGAGGATGAAATTTGCAATTTTCCTTACTTGAGTCAAAATTAACAGGAACTGTATTTTGTGGTTAAACATAAATGTTGTACTTGCTACTGTACAGACGCTGCAGTGGACATAATCATGGTTATTCACTGGGCTTGACAAACTGTAGATTCTGAGGAAGTCCAAGCACTTTTTTTTAAAGAGTGGCTATAAGTGAAGGATAAAGACAAGAAGGAGGATACATACTCTAGTTTCAAAATGGCCCAAAAATGTTGAAGTTGACAGAGATTGTTTAGCAAAACAAAGAGTGTAGCAGATATATCTACTTATCATAAGAGTATATTCAAAAATTCTACAATAAATTAATAGAAATTAAAAACAAAATCTACTGCAGAATTTTAGGATATATAGTATTCAACCGAAAATGCTTGCAAATTATGAGCAATGACACAAGGTTATGCCACTAGTTATAAGAAAAAGAAAAAAAATAGTAATAATCGTTTCATCATTGGGATGCATATGGTTTGTTGTTTAACAAGACACATGACTAATGTCTTCAATAAGGATATAAGTTAATGTAACATTGCAAAACAAATGAAGTAAACTACAACCATGTATGTATGGCTTCTGTTGAAACAACACAGTTCTATTTACAATTGTTGCTTCAGAACATTTAAAAATGAAATAATGCACTTCACAACAAAGGGATTTTAGTTTGATTTCACCTTTCCTTCTAGAAATCTAGTTTTAAATACAGGTCCAGGCACATTATGTGTTGAGTTGGAATATTTTGAAATATCTGTGATTTTGTTACTTTCGAACAAAATAAAAATTTTGCATTTTTTGTTAAAATCACATTAACTGTGAAACTAAACAGTATTTTTAAGGTCAAAATTATTATATAATAAATCTATAATAACCTACCTTTATTCTATGAAAACGAACAATGTCACCAGTTTTGTAGATCTGAGGCAAAGCATCTTGCTTTTCATTAAACATGTTGCATGATAGTTTTCCCCCAGTCTGATCTGTGATTGTTAATGTTGAGCAATAATCTAAAAGGAAAAATAAATAATAAGTATTAAATAAACATTTGCAATCAGAAAATAAAAACCAAAACTAAACTATCACCCAAGTCTCAAAATGAAATTCAACTATTTTCTTCTCATACTGTTTGTATGGTATCAAATTTAGCCTGAACCTGAAGTCATCATAATTAAAAGATTATAAGCAATAGCCAGTCTTTAGGTGTGTATGTGAAAGGATTCAACAAGCCAATTAAAGAACTTTTTCAGAAGAATTATAACAATCCCTCCATCCAGCATATATAATCTTATGCAAAAGGGGTGGGGGTGGTGTTTGATGTTGTAAATTCAAGATGCTAAAATTTCCATGAATTAAAACCAACGTGGGAAAAATAGCTTTAGTTATAGGGCATTCAGATTCTAAAATGATCTATCCATCTACTAATAATGGAGATGCTTCTTAAATGTTAATAATTATTTCATGCAGTTAAATCAAGGCATAGCACTCAAGCTGTAATCAAAAGAAATAGACAAAGGGACTTCATTTATAGTTGAAATCTCTAATGTCAAAACATGCAATCCTTAGGATATTTTATTAAAGAGAAGATGCTACAGAAACTTAATGATATCTGCAATATTTTAGAAACTTAAATTAGTTAATTACAAATGACTGTTATAAAATACAAAAGCAAAGGCTACTTCCATCAGCAACCCAAAAATCCTAGCAGGGTTATATAATATGACACCATTACTAAAAATTTGTAACAAGAATGAAGTATTCAATTTAAAAATACAAATTAAATTAAAAACTGTTTATACAACCTAGTTACACATATAGTACAGTTCTTATAATAATAAACAGTGTAATCTTGTAATCACTTGGATCATAATTTCATTGCTCTAGAAAAGGCTCTTTATAAAAATTACTAGCTAATGAAATAAAATTAATAAAAAACTCCTGACAGTTAGAGATTTCACATGAAAAGCATTCATTTCATAAAAATTCTAATTTAACTGAAACTTAATATAAATTTAATATCATAAAGAATTAAACTAACACAATTTCAACATAGATAAAAAATAGAAAAATTGCCATTAAAAATTAAACAAATCAATTGACCAAAATTATTTTCAGATGAGATACAAGTTTCTTTCTTTACATAAAATTAAATAAAGACTGTTTATCAACCTGTTTTCAAAGGTGATCAATGAGATGATTACCTGATCAAAGGCAAGAACTAATTCAAGCTGTCAGTGAAAAAGGCAAACGCGAAAATTAAAATTCACACTGCACTGTAGCAGAATGAAGCCTGTAAGAGAGGCAACATTAATGTAAATGACTGATTATATACAAAAAGGAATATGGATAAGACCAATTACTGTCATGAAAATGTGTGTAGAAGAACTGAAGAAAGTATATGTTGCATTATATTAGCTGGTCTGTTTAACTTTAGTTAACCACATTTTGAACTAAAAATAAACTCTTTTTAACAACAACGTGACACATGTGGCTCAGTTTTATATATTACATTTATTGTATTTTTATTGCACAATTCCAAGCCAAAAAAATTTTGGAAATCCAGTACTGAAAAAATGCTGTCCAGCTGAAAAGAGGCTGCTATGAGTATATCTGCTGATAGCATGGCAAAGGCCAAATCTCTAAGCAATAAAGACGACAATGTTAACAGTGTAAAAGCAACAGTGTACATCATTGTCTGAGGACATGAACTTATAGGTTAGGGGACCCTGTAATGTGTGTTGCACTGATAGTAAAGCCAACAGGGACATCAAATGAAATTAGGAAGGACAGGATAATCAGTCTCCTGGGATGCTAAAGGGGAGGCAAAAATATCTTGTCCTTTAAATGTTAAAAAGAGAGAGAACACAAGTGTAGTGAGTGAAACATATATTTGCAGCACAGGGTGATTAGTTGGGGAAGCCTGGCCTAGAAAACCAATTAAGGGGGTGGTTGGGCATGAAGGCTTAGTCGCTACGGAACAGGACAAAGTTCTTGGCTCAGAACTGTGAGACTTTGCTGTCTCTTTCAAGAATTGGACAAATTGGAGAATAGTATAAAGACCCTACACTAAGAGTTACACAGGTCACAAGGGCAGCTACAATTCTACTCTGAGGACAATGTAGCTTAAAAGAGGACTTTGGTAAGAATGGTATAAGGCAGGAGAAGGAGACAGATTGAGACAAAGCAACAGTGGGAAATTAGAGGGTGCAGTATGGTGTGACATGAGAAGTTAATATAATTTTAGTAACAAAGAAATCTACATGAAATGCAGATAGAATAACTGAAGACTGTTATTCAGATGCTAGATTTTTACCATATACGTCAAGACCAGGGTTTATTTAAACAAAATGAAATTGGATTGACAACATGCCAGGAGGTAGTGAATATACTGTGTACTTAAGAAAGTAAAACATTTAGGTTTTGCAAATTTTGCTCTATTTTCACTGACCTCTTACTTTAAAATAATAAAAAAAAAAACATAAAATCATTAAATGTCTAGTGGTAGATTTAATCTGACCAAATTCAAATGCTTGATTCAACACCACACGATAATCCTTTTTTATTGTACTTATCATCAGAGAATAGAGTTGTATGATTCAAAGCTATACCTTTTTAAAGTACTGTATTATTAAATTTGATTCTTTGGGGAATCAAAAGTTTTTCCACCTTTCAAAAGCATGCTGTAAGGATGGTTGCAAGGTCTGAATAATAGCATACTGTAATAAGTGAGTGTGGTTTTGTCAGTATACTGTCTCCTAGGGAGGACTGATGTTCAGTCCAGAGGTGTAAAGTATAGCTAAGGTATGGTCCTAGAACAGTCATCCCAACCAAAAAAAAGGGATTTTGTCTTTAAATAAATTGCAAACTTGTGTAAGACACAAGTATTTTAAATACATACTCACCAGTGCCTTTACTAAGAAATGGGTGTTTAAAAAATGTGACAACTCCATAAACATTTGCAAGCATTCCAGGTTTAAGCTGATTAATCTTAGAATATGTGTATTTTACATTTTTCTCCTAAAATAAAATGAAAAAAGTATATTCATTTTTCTTTGCCTAAAACAAAGATCTTTAATAAAAATAACTGTGAAAGACATTCACTATCATTTAAAAATGCTCCGGTATAAATACAAAAATAAGATAGCATACTGTACATCTAAACAACGTTTCAAATAAAATCTATGACATTTTTCAATTATTTACAATACATGTTTGATTACTGCTATTAACATTTTATCACAGATATTTATTACTTTTTCATAGACATATTGAATAATTTCAGTCCAATTGAGCTAACCAATCTGTATAAAAATTATGTAGGTAATATTAATTATAGTAATTTCAGAGCACATTATTTCAAAAATCAAATCATTTTAATTTCATTGCAGTTTCACTTTAAGTGGATAGATAGATAGATAGATAGATAGATAGATAGATAGATAGATAGATAGATAGATAGATAGATAGATAGATAGATAGATAGATAGATAATGAAATACTATAAATAAGCAAAACTTTCAGCTTTACTGGAAATATTTTTCCTTATAGTGTGGTAAATGTAAATCTTACAACTGTGTGGTTTTCTCCTTTCTTCATAGAATTCATAGTCACATCTTCATGAACTGCTGCTGTAGCATGCTTACAAACCTGACATAAAGAAGGCACGTATAAGATGTTCACTAAAGAAATCACTATTTACATTATATAAAATTGCAGACATTACACTTAACAAAAACATTACTCAGAAAAATTCCAGTAAGGTCTGTATCTGTATAAGTTTTCTTATTTTCCATAATGACTTAGCATTTGACAAGGAATCTGGCGATAAAAATCACTTTGCATGGCAGTCAATTATTGATACTGGGAACATTTTAATCAGTAAGAAGTGATCAAAACTATCATTTTTTTTCAATTTTAATCAATATTTATATATATATAATTCACTAAGGCAAGACACCCATGGAAAGCATGCCGGAAGGGGCGTGGATTCACTAAGCCGCCGACAAGTAAGACGCCCATGGCACACGCAGGAACTCCCACCAACTCTAAGACCATTGGATACGACGACAACTCGCAGAACCACGCCCACCAAATCGGACGCAAAGACACAGGAAAAATGGCGTCATTTATGTTCGTCTGCAGCTCTGAGCCACGTTGACTGTTCATAGAGGCATGTTTCTCGTGGAAGTTAATCACCATATGCAGCGTGTAAAACAGTTTGCAAGGGGTATCCCATGGGATCCTTAAAACAATCCTTTAAAACTGAAGTTAAAACACAATGAAGGAAGCAGTCTTTAAAAACCAATAAGTCCTGTGCCTCTGTTTCATTACTGTCTCATCTGCTTCACCAATGCAGGCCCTGCAACAGTCAAGACGCTCTCTCAGCAGCTGACCTTCTCTGTGCCTGACCGGTTCACACAGAGGCACCACACGATGCGGCAGGACTATCTAAGAAGAGGCATGTTTGTCGTGGATGTGAATCGTTGTATGCGGCATGTAAAACAGTTTGTTTGTCGTGGATGTGAATCGCTGTATGCAGTGTGTAAACAGTTTCGAGGGTTTCCCATGGTCTTAGACTCGGTGGCCGGGTCTCTGTCAGTTGCTCTTGCGACCGGGCACATGACCAGGCAGTCTGTAAGCTTCGAGTGCGAGTGTTGTGGCGACAGGACCATCTAAGAAAAATCATGTCGCGGCTGTGAATTGCTGTATGCAGTGTGTAAACAGTTTGTTTGTCGCAGATGTGAATCGCTGTATGCGGCGTGTAGAGCAGATTGTGAGGGGTATCCCATAGTCTTACAGTTGAAGGACGGGTCTCTGTTAGTTGCTCTTGGGAGCGGATACATGACAATGCAGTGTGTGTGCTTTTGAGAGCGTGGGTAGACACGACAGCACCATCTAAGAAGATTCATATTTGTTGCTGATGTGAATCGATGTGTGCAGCGTGTAAAACAATTTGTCGCGAATGTGAATCGCTGTATGCAGCATGTAAAACGATGTATTGTATGTTGCCCTCTCCAGAGTTACATCTTTTCATTCACCTACAGTCGTATACACAATGAAGTAAGCAGTCTTTAAAAACTGAGTTTTCGGTTATGACGCACAACTGCATGCACCATAGCAAACTGTTTTACACGCTACAAACAGCAATTCGCATCCGCGACAAACATGCGTCTTCTTAGATGCTCCTGCACTTTGTATACACACCACTCCCACCTCGCTACTACCGTGGTCGGGTGTCTTGCTTGATTATATACAGAAAGGAAGCCAAAACTGCACAGAGAAATGAAAAGTCTACGTGAGTCACAGGTGCATCTGGACTGTGCAAAGATGACAACAACTCGAGTGACGAGTTGGAGGTGGGCACATGAGCAGGCAGTGCATACTGGACGAGAAATGAGCATGACGGAGGGAGCGGAGTGGACGTCCTTCTCCTCTCCTCCTGTTCCACTCTCCGCGCCTGAGCGCCGCACAGACAATTGTGTGTTGGTTCGTTCCGTGCATTGTTACAATGTTGCTTTTCTTGCTGATTTATTACATTAACGATTTTTCAAATGTTAATTTTCTCCCTGTGCTTAAAAATCATTTTAATTCCAGAAAATGGTAATAATGCTTTTGAGAAAATAAAAACATTTTATAAGCAGGACATGAATAATGACTTTATTTTGGAAAAATGTTTTACTCACAAACACAGTAGAACCTTTTTCTTCAAAGAGTTCAAGATGGCAGATGTGCCTTTTGTCATACTTTACTGTTGGCGATTTAACCAAAGCAAATCCAGTTAGAAAAAGTAAATCCTGATGGAAGGAAAAAACATGTTACATTTTTTTATAACACTGTTACATTTTTACATTATTAAAAGTAAAAATGTCACTGGAAGTACTCAGAAAAACAAGGCAGTAAAAGTATTAGAGATAAAGAGAGCAAATCCTGGAAACTGTTTAGAAACCATTGTTTGAAGCATGGATACAAGATTTTCCCTCTCTTACATACTTGCATAGAGTGTTGTTCATTGACCAATCACTTGTGCTTTCACCCACTCAGTGACTAAACTAACTGCTGTTCTTGTGCCTTGGCTACTGAAGTCTAGGCTATTCCTAAACTTTGACATTACATTCCATCTTTCTGTGATTTCCACAGTTTACCTAATTGGAGACCAAACAATGGTTCAAGCACAGGCCCCTCCCCTATTGGTGAAGTGTTATTACTAACACTCTCAAGTGAATAGAATCTGCCTTGAAGTCTTACAACTTCACCCTTTTCCCCACCTCTTAGGGCCAGTTTATAGTTATACTTCATGCTCAGAATGGTTACGCACATGCAACATGGCTACCACACGTTCCCAACATTGTTTTGAAGTGTCCTCTAAGCACATTGTCAGAAATTAATGTGATGCTTGGGTCAGTTGCAGTACCAGCAAAAATATGGGTGGCATGTGTCTTCAGGTTTGAGCATTGCTGTTTACTATCAACATGTGATGGCAAGCTGCATTGCAGCTCCACCAGGATCAATCTGTGTGCTTCAATAACTGATGAATGGTTCCATGTGGTGAAGTAAATCATCAAACTTAAATGCTGACATAGAAATGTGATTTTCTTCATCAATTTCTCACATAGGCAATACAAGCATTGCATATTCTCCATTGTAATGATGCAATACATTTAAAGGTCTCACATACCATCTGTATCTCTGTTGACATTTTTTTTTGCATGTTTGCAACATTATCAGAATGCAAAGAATTTTTATTTTCAACATCTCTGTCTCTCAACTCACAACACAGTGAACCCAGACTTCATTTTCTCACCATGATTATGTCTCACAATGCCACCTGGTGGTATCCTCCAGATTTACTTAATGTGTGCTTGGAGGTGTAATCAGTACACTGCTTCTGAAGCAGCAGCAGAAGCTCAAGCACACACGTCGTATAGCGTTAAGTATATCCCCGGCCATACAGTATAAGCAATCTACCTAACCCAGATACAAGCACAGATTTTTTTGTCTTTCAATCCCACTGCACTTCTTCCAATCAAAAGTCTGCAAGGGTTCATAGTGAACATTAGAAATAGGCCAAGACCAGTGGAGATGAGATGTGAAGGGGTTTCACAATTTCAGAAAGTCAAAGAGGAGATTTGGTAACCCAGCCACAGGGGATGCACAAACCAGTGTGTTTCTTTATGCCGGTCTCAATCCCGGATATGTGGGAAGGGTTTCGTCAAGGAAGGGCATCCGGTATAAAATTTTGCCAAATCAATATACCAGATCGGTTGAGCCCCGAGTTAAAAATGACCGCCACCAGTATTGTTAGCCAACAGGGTGCGGTCGGAAATTGGGCTACTGTTGGCTGAAGAAAGAGAAGAAGATGGGGGAAGACGTGTTCAGAGGCAGGAGGAGAGGAGGAAGGTAAAGAGAGTGGAACTGAGGGTAAAAATTTTGAATGATAGTATGACATGTAAGGAGAGAGATTTAGCAGATATGATGGAGAAAAGGAAGGTTGATATATTGTGCGTGCCATAGACTAAATGGAAGGCAATTAAGGCCAGGTGGATCAGAGATTGATTGATCTGTTCGATCATGGTGTGAATGGGAGGAGAAATGAGGTAGGGGTTATCCTGAAGAAACAGTATTTCAAGAGTTTTTTGGAAGTGAAAAGAGTGTCAGACAGAGTGATGATTATTAAGCTGGAAATTGGAGGTGTGATGATGAATGCTGTTAGTGCATACGCCTCACATGTTGGGTGTGTGATAGATGAGAAAGAAGATTTTTGGAGTTAGTTGGATGAAGTGATGAACAGTGCACCCAAGGGACAGAAAGTGGTGATTGGAGAGGATTTCAATGGACATGTTGGTGAAGGGAACATAGGAGACAAGGAGGTGATGGGTAGGTATGGTGTCAAGGAGAGGAATGAAAAAGGTGAGATGATAGTTGATTTTGCCAAAATGATGAACATGGTTGTGGTGAATACGTATTTTAAGAAGAGGTAGGAACATAGGGTGATGTACAAGAGAGGAAGAAGATGCACACAGGTAGATTACATCCTATGCAGAAAAATCAATCTGTACGAGATTGAAGACTGCAACGTGGTGGCAAGGGAAAGTGTAGTTACGCAGCATAGGATGGTGGTCTGCAGGATTACGTTGGAGATCAAGATGAGGAAGAGAGTGAGGGCAGAGCCAAGGATCAAATGGTGGAAGTTGAAAAAGGAAGACTGTAAGCTTGAGTTTAGGGAGGAGGTGAGACAGGCACTGGGTGGCAGTGAAGAGTTACCAGCCAGTTGTGCAACTACAGCAGATGTAGTAAGGGTGACAGCAAGAAGGGTGCTTGGTGTGACATATGGACAGAGGAAGGAGGAAAAGGAAACCTGGTGGTGGAATGGGGAAGTACAGGAGAGTATACAGAGGAAGAGGATGGTGAAGAAGAAATGGGATAGTCAGAGAGATGCAGAAAGTAGACAAGAGTACAAGGAGATAAAGCACAAGGTGAAGCGAGAGGTGGTGAAGGCTTAGGAGGCATATAAAGGAGGAAGAAAAGGACCTCTACCGATTGGCTAGACAGAGGGACCGAGCTGGGAAAGATGTGCATCAGGTTAGGGTGATAAAGGATAAAGATGGAAACGTACTCACAAGCGAGGAGAGTGTGTTGAGCAGATGGAAAGAGTACTTTGAGAGGCTGATGCATGAAGAGAATGAGAAAAAGAGAAGGCTGGATGATGTGGAGATAGTGAATCAGGAAGCGCAATGGATTAGCAAGGAGGAAGTAAGGACAGCTATGAAGAGGTTGAAAACTGGAAAGGCCGTTAGTCCAGATGACATACCTGTGGAAGCAGGAAAGATGGCAGTGGAGTTTTTAACCAGATTGTTTAATGGAATCTTGGAAAGTGAGAGGATGCCTGAGGAGTTTATAAGTAATGTACTCGTGCCGATATTTAAGAATAGGGGGGACATGCGAACTGTAATAACTACAGGGAGATAAAATTGATGAGCCAAAGCATGAAGATATGGGAAAGAGTAGTGGAAACTAGGTTAAGAAGTGAGGTGATGGTTAGTGAGCAGCAGTATGTTTCATGACAAGAAAGAGCACCACAGATGCAATGTTTGCTCTGAGGATGCTGATGGAGAAGTATAGAGAAGGCCAGAAGGAGTTGCATTGCGTCTTTGTGGACCTGGAGAAAGCAAAGGTTGCCTCGAGAGGAGCTGTGGTATTGCATGAGGAAGTTGGGAGTCGAAATAGTATGCAAGAGTTGTACAGGATATGTACAAGGGAAGTGTGACAGTGGTGAGTGGTGCGTTAGGAGTGATGGATGCATTCAAAGTGGAGGTGGGATTACATCAGGGATTAGCTCTGAGCCCTTTCTTATTTGCAATGATGGACAGGTTGAAAGGCGAGATTAGACAGGAGTCCCCATGGACTATAATGTTTGCCAATGACATTGTGATCTGTAGCGATAGTAGGGAGTAGGTTGAGGAGACCCTGGAGAGGTGGAGATATGCTCTGGAGAGGACAGGAATGAAGGTTAGGAGGAACAAGACAGAATACATGTGTGTAAATGAGAGGGAGGTCAGTGGAATGGTGAGGTTGCAATGAGCAGAATTGGCAAAGGTGGATGAGTTTAAATACTTGGGATCAACAGTACAGAGTAATGGAGATTGTGGAAGAGAGGTGAAAAAGAGAGTACAGGCAGGGTGGAATGGGTGGAGAAGAGTGTCAGGAGTAATTTGTGAGACCAGCTATGTTATATGGGTTGGAGATAGTGGCACTGACCAGAAAGCAGGAGACAGAGCTGGAGGTAGCAGAGTTAAAGATGCTAAGATTTGCACTGGGTGTGATGAGGATGGACAGAATTAGAAATTAGTATATTACAGGGTCAGCTGAAGTTGGACAGTTGGATGACAAAGTCAGAAAGGTGAGATTGCATTGGTTTGGACATGTGCAGAGGAGAGATGCTGCGTATATTGGGAGAAGGATGTTAGGGATAGAGCTGCCAGGAAAAAGAAAGAGAGGAAGGCCTAAGAGGAGGTTTATGGATGTGGTGAGAGAGGACATGCAGGTGGTGGGTGTAACAGAGCAAGATGCAGAGGACAGAAAAATATGGAAAAAGATGATCCACTGTTGCAACCCCTAACAGAAGCAGCCAGAAGAAGAAGAAGAAAGGTGAGATTTGGTCACTTATATTAATGTCTACAAGATTAGGAAAAATGTGTTCTCAAGATGCTATATTTCAAAAAACAAGTAGAAACTAAGCTATATTGGCTGATGACAGTAATAGAATATCACAAATAGTTTCTGCAATTTAAATTTCTCTGAAAAGGTAAATTCTGAGTTGTATGTAAAAAAAATAATAATACTAGAAAAATTTAATTTTATGGAATTTGCACTCTATTTAGAATACAAGCCCAAGAGGTAGCTTACAGTGATGGTGACAAAACTATGATAACTATGGCAAGACAGCTCCATAAACATAAACATTTAAATTTCTAAAATAAACTGAAATACATAATAACTGCAAAATTCTAGGAAATCTAAGTATAAAGATTATCTTTATAAAATTTACCCATGATTCCTATTTACTGGATACTCACAAATATATGCAAAGAATGCAATGTCACCGTCCAGTCAAACCTGAAGGTTGGTTTTTCAGCAAAAGAACAACTTCAGAGAACCTTTTTCAGTGTGCCATGTGAAGAGTGTCATTAACCGAGTCATAAGTGGTGGAGAATGTTTTTTCAGACTTTTAACATGTTTTAAGGTAAACCCATTTAACTTATATATGCTTAAACTTTGAATTAAATCACCCTTTAGCAATGCATTTAAAGCCTAAAACTTTAGCCTTGTTGATGGAAACATTTTAAGTCTGTGTCTCCTATGGTACTCCAACATTACTATCAGCATTACAGTTTATGTTGTAATGATTCCTAAACTGCTTCAAAGTAGTTATTTTTGGCGTGTTCTCAAATACAATTTTATCAAAAATGTACTAAAATCCGCATGACAATGATCTTTACAATTATTGTCTCAGAACTCCGTTTCAACTTTTGTTTTTAAATAAATATCATTAATACTTCAGCTTATGTAGCCTCCTAAATGTTAGACCCGAATGCTACTCATGCTGAGAAAACCATGCTAAAAGCGTAGTCCTGAGTGTTACTCAAGCAACTGTACAGATGCATCTTGTGTAACCGAGAATCACTCGGGCTGTAAAAGTGCTGTCAGTGCTGCCATTCTTTGGAAAAATTACATCTGAGTGTAGGTTCTCACTAATTATGAAATATCTGCACTTTACCAGCAATGAAGACTTTGATGAGAATACCCATCCAGCACACAAACTAAAGAAAATTTGGGAGATATACCAGTCCATTGTAGCAAAATTTTGGAGCATTTACATTCCAGACTGTGATGTCAGCATCAATAAAAGTCTCATGGCTTATAAGGGCAGAATGTCATGGATACAGTACATCTCGTCAAAAAGAGCAAGATTTGGCATTAAGCTTTACAAGCTTTGTGAATCTAAAATGGGATACATTTGGGATTTGGTTCTGTACACAGGGAAAGAGACAATGTTTGATCCGAAATTCAATCAGTATGGTGTTGCTACGTCATCGTTGCTAACTTTGATAGATGCTCTGCTGGGTTAAGGTTACAATGTAACCATGGACAATTTCTATACTTCACCAGAGCTATTTGACATCTTGCTGTAAAGAAAGACAGACACATATGGAACAAAGCATCCTAGCCATTGTGACATGCATGTAGACTTTGGCAGAGCTAAATTACAGTGAGGTGCACTAGTAGCTTGGCAAAAGGTTAAAGTGATTGCACTGAAATGGAAAGTAAATAAAGTAGTTTGTCTTCTTAGCACTGTACATAATTCAGTTACAGTCACTGTCCAGGCAAAAAGCAACAAGCAGGTTACAAAGCCTTGTGCTGTGGTCGAGTACAATAGCATGATCGGCGGCATAGATTGTGCAGATCAAGAACTGACTTTCTATTCTGTTATGCAGAGGCAACAAAAGAAATACTACAAAAAGATATCCAAAGTTACTGTCTCCAATGGCCACTTCCAACTCCTTGCAACAGTACACAAACTTATTGAAATGGCTGGGTGGTCTTCTCTCACGCATTGGTCATGCAGCAGGTGTTGAGGGCACATCTGCTGGCCTTAGGAGAGCTGTGTTGTCAGATAGCGAAGATGTTGCATGCTACATTGGCAGGTGGCACATACGGGATGTTAAATGCTGTGCTGTTGTTCGGTGCAGCAGGTGTGTTGAATGCTCGTCAGCTGCAGGCAAGCAGGCGAACCTCGTGGTGTGCTGATGGAGATATACCAGTTTCTTTGCTGTTTTCGTTTACTGAAATAGTGCTGCAAACAGTGTTACAGGTCTGGATCTCAGCTTTGAGGCTCTCCCTTCACCTCTGCTTCACAACACCTCTAAGATCTGGTGGAACAGCGCATTTGGAATGCATTTGTTTTTTATGCAAACAAAAAGCAAACAAAACCGTATCTTATGCAAACTTTACATGCCAGCTTGTAGAACAAATCATTGCCGCACATCCACCGTCCACACTACTGCTAAAGAGACGCAACCAACCCAGCAGATCGCGTATCAATCCAGAGCATCTTATTGGTAGACCTTTTATTAATTATATACCTCCAACAGAATAAAAAAAACAGAATACAATTTGTACCTATCACCATGCTTTAAGATTTACTACACAACGGACTCACTTTGAGATTATATACTGTTTTGACATCATTAGTAGTATTATTATTACTGTTATTATTTTTGTTATTATTGTTCATTTTATGTTATTTTTATTTATCATTACTATTACTTGTGTCATTATTATACATTTCAGATTTAACAGAAATTAAATTTTTAATGACGAAAAAAATGCAACACTTTTTTTTACGTGTTTTATTGGAATAAAATTCTATGCAAAGAAGGTTAAGCAAGCAAATTTACTTTTAAAAGTCAATTAGTTTTTTGTCCTCCCCATATTATAAATCATCCTGGGGCACAAATGATGTATTTAAATGCCTGAAGTAGGAAATTCTGCAATTGTGTTTGCAGATATAAGAGATGCATGTTACAGTATGGGCGGCACGGTGGCGCAGTTAGAAGAGTTAGAAGACCCGGGTTCGCTTCCCTGGTCCTCCCTGCGTGGAGTTTGCATGTTCTCCCCATGTTTGCGTGGGTTTCCTCGGTTTCCTCCCACAGTCCAAAGACATGCCGGTTAGGTGGACTGGCGATTCTAAATTGGCCCTAGTGTGTGCTTGGTGTGTGGGTGTGTTTGTGTGTGTCCTGCGGTGGGTTGGCACCCTGCCCATGATTGGTTCCTGCCTTGTGCCCTGTGTTGGCTGGGATTGGCTCCAGCAGACCCCCGTGACCCTGTGTTCAGTTGGAAAATGGATGGATGGATGTTGCAGTTTATAACCACATTTTACAGCAGATCCTTCAGAATAATGTTGCATTGCACCCTTACTGTAAACAAGATTTTAGCATATACACAAAAAAAAATAATTTCTTCCTTGAGTGAAATAAGGAGCTTATTATTTTGTTTTCTACAAATTGTATACCCAAAGACAGACCATTTTCAGATATTATTGATTTTCACTCACAATGTACAGTACATTGATGACACTTAGTTTAGCTGATCTATAAAACTCAATGCACTATATATTGGGCTACTCTAATTGCTTCTATAACTTCAAATTTTATGATACCCTATTTTTGATTAATTTATAATTTTGAAAAATGCTTAGATGTCATAGTGCAGTTGCAGTTTACATGATATCACTTTATTTTCATAGACTCTTCAAAGCAGGTGTTGGAAAGATACATTGCCTCAACAAAATCATAGATACCACAATTAGTTAGTGTAAATTTGTTTGACCTTAATAGTTAATCAGTAAGGCTATTGTAACCTGTGAATAAAACTAGCACAGACCACACAATGGAAATACAGTACAAGAAAAGTACAACAAGGATTATGTACAGGTGCATAAAGGTGCATACAATGTAAATGTAACTGTTGAATTTCCCAGACAACCCATTGTTTAAAAATACACAATTTGTAATGAGGTGGGAGAGGTCAGAAACATAATTTCAACAGAAAATGAATTTAAAAAATGTCCGTCTAGACAGTTATGCTTTTACTAATGAGGCGTTAATTCCTTACCTTTTTCTCCACAGAGTCTGAAAATTCCTGTGCTAGTGTTCCAAAGCAAAATACATTGATTGGCATATGCTCAGGCGTTGCCTGATCTGAAACATGATCAAAGATCACATAGTATCAGAAATATGACTTGTTTCTTTCCAGGTAAATTAAGTAACGATACAACTAACAAGCACAAAAAGGTGAAAATTGAAGATTAAACGTTCAAAATTACAAAAAAACAATTGACAGTACTTTATCTACATAACTAAGTCAAATAATGATATTGTATTAGTAAATATATTCTATACAAATATATATTCAAATGCTATTATTTTTATACATATATAGGTAATTTTTCTCCTTAATATCATTATTATCCTATATATTTCCCATCCGATATCCATGGAAACTTGACTATATTCATTTTTTCCAGGAAGCCTCATCTTGTATTAACTGGGAAAAGAAGACTGAGGCAAAAGTAGAGTGATACCAGCAATAATAAATAACAAGGAGTCATTCAGAGAGCTTTGGAAAATCTAGTACACAAATATTTCAACCTCTGTAATATCTGCATACACCTATTTCTATTTGATTTTTTTTTTATCAATTTTTTATGTATTCTAGGAATTTAGCACACACATAAAAAAGATAAAATTGTAAGGAGTATATGCCCCATATAGCACCCATCCATTCCAACCTATGCCCTAAAAACAGCCTAGCAGCACAGTCAGAAATCATAGAACAAAAGGGCAAAATAATGAGGCAACAAAAGCATAAATCATGCCATCACCATATGAAACCTATTGTGTTATAAGTGCAATGTCAATTTGCCACAAATAATAGAATGTTCATCATTGAGACTGAAGTTGAACACTTCTCAATAGATTCTAAGGATTCTCCATTAATACAAGAAGGTAGACAGTTTCAAAAGAATTATATTAAAAAAGGAAGATTAATTAATTGTAAAAAGAAAGAATATTTCCATTGAGAGGACAGAAGTAGTTTAAGCAGTGCCAAGACAGAAATGTTTATATTGGTGACAGGTGAGAGAAAGCCTTGACAAGTTTAATTGAAGCAGATGCAAATAAATACAGACAATGCCTTTTCTGTTACCAGAAAGAGAACACAGGAGGGCAGTAGAGTTTGATTGGTACTAAAATTCTTACTACTGTATCAGTATCAACTTTCATACCTCAGTACCAGTGTCAAAACAGTTCCAAAGCAAATAACAGACAACTTCATAACCTCCTCATCTTACTCCAGCCTCCACTATGCACTGCTTCCCTCTTAACAGCATAAAGAATACATCAAAGCAGTATCCCCGATGAAGTCTCAATCACGTCAGTATGTGGTTTTGTGAAGTCTTCAGCATGTTCAAGCACTACTTTCCCTGCCTATTCTACCAAGTGTTGGTAGGGATTTGAAAAAAGCTGATTTTTACTTCTAGTACAGAAAATCTCAAAATACTGGTACTGTACCACTGCAAATTTGGGGTTTTCTGGTACTTTTCCAGTACTGGTATACTGTGTAACCTTACAGTGCAGTACCAGAAACTGGAGGAAATAAGCAAGGAACCAGGTAAACCAAGGGAACATAAAAGGATATCAGAAGAGAGACCCGTAAAAAAACATTTACGAGGAGAAGAGTCAAGTATTTGAATTATTTTAAATTGTATGGATTGGTATATATGGCTTTTGGAACATAATCTGACATTCTTAAATATATTTTGCCAAGAGAGACAAGCTAGTGCAGCAGGACAGGATTACAGGGCCATTGTGAGACTAAAGAAAGAGGTCTGTTGATTTACATGGTAAACAATAGAAAGTGGAGAGAGGCTTCTTTAATAGAGAATAGAGAATATTCATTTCAATGGACTGAACCATTTGCATACAGTACACCAAAAACACACATGAGCTTAATTGGTCTTTCTTTACAAAATTTACAATAGCACATCCACTTTCTCATTAGATAAATGTTTAAAAGCCAAGGAAAGTCCTCAAATGCTAATTATTTAATTGGTGTGTTTGAATAAATAACTACATGCATTATAATGTTATTGTAATGATTAGCCTAAATCTTAGCCCATATATTGTCTGGCCTGATATTGCACATTGTTTCTGTGCTGGTATGGAATTTATCCAGGAGCTCAGTTTTGCCGCTCATGTATTAAAAACTTTGTGTACTGTTTATCCGACACTTTTAAACTGGTTTAACATAAGTGAGTGTGGTTGTGTGTATGTAAAAATATTCCCTGTTATGAAATGCTGTCCCATTCGGCACCCAAAGATCTAATTGAAAGGACATGTAGATAACAATTTAAAAGAATGTTACAGCACAATCTTATTTTCCATGTTTAAATATTTTAAACATTCGAGAGGTAACAAATCATAAAAAATGCTACTGATTACAGTGAAACAATCAGGAATTAAGACTTTTTGTTTTGATTTTTATTATGATAATGGAACAATAAAGTTTAATGTCACATATTCTTATATATTACATTAATCATTTCTTTTTGATGTTCAGATTGGAGAGTGACAAGTATAGTGGTCACAGAGTGTCAATTTGAACCCACAACCTCAGGGGTTTGAAGGACAAAATTACAAGCCTTAACCACATGATATGCTGTGATTAAGCACCCACTGTAACATTACCAAAATATATAACTATTTCTGCAAAGGTGGCCATTTTTTAGGCAATTCTTCATGCACATCATTCTTACAAACTCACTAGATAACTTACAAGCAACATACTGCCAAGAACAATAATTAGAACAATCTAGACGAGAACAGGCCATTCAGCCCAACAAAGCTCGCCAGTCCTATCCACTTGCTTCCTCCAAGAAAACATCAAGTCGAGTTTTGAAAGTCCCTAACGTCTTACTGTCTACCACACTACTTGGTAACTTATTCCAAGTGTCTATCGTTCTTTGTGTAAAGAAAAACTTCCTAATGTTTGTGCAAACTTTACCCTTAACAAGTTTCCAACTGTGTCCCGTGTTCTTGATGAGCTCATTTTAAAATACAAGTCTCGATCCACTGTACTAATTCCCTTCATAATTTTAAACACTTCAATCATGTCACCTCTTAATCTTCTTTTGCTTAAACTGTAAAGGCTCAGCTCTTTTAATCTTTCCTCATAATTCAACCCCTGTAGACCTGGAATCAGCCTAGTCGCTCTTCTCTGGACCTTTTCTAGTGCTGCTATGTCCTTTTGTAGCCTGGAGACCAAAACTGCACACAGTACTCAAGATGAGGCCTCACCAGTGCATTATAAAGGTTGAGCATAACCTCCTTGGACTTGTACTCCACAGATCGTGCTATATAACCTAACATTCTGTTAGCCTTCTTAATGGCTTCTGAACACTGTTTGGAAGTTGATAGCTTGAGTCCACTATGACTCCTAAATCCTTCTCATAAGGTGTACTCTCGATTTTTCGACCGCCCATTGTGTATTCAAACCTAATATTTTTACTTCCTATGTGTAATACTTTACATTTACTGACATTAAATTTCATCTGCCACAAATCTGCCCAAGCCTGTATGCTATCCAAGTCCTTCTGTAATGATATAACGGATTCCAAATTATCTGCTAATCCACCTATCTTGGTATCATCTGCAAACTTAACCAGCTTGTTACTTATATTCCTATCTAAATCATTTATATATATTAAAAATAGCAGCGGCCCTAGCACTGACCCCTGTGGAACACCACTCTTAACATCGCCAGTTCTGATGAGGTTCCTCGCACCATCACCCTCTGCTTCCTGTGTCTGAGCCAATTCTGCACCCATCTAAAAACATCACCCTGAATTCCCACTTCTTTTAACTTGATGCCCAACCTCTCATGTGGCACCTTATCAAATGCTTTCTGAAAGTCCAGATAAATAATATCATAAGCTCCACTTTGATCGTATCCTTTTGTTGCCTCCTCATAGAATTCCAACATGTTAGTAAAACACGACCTCCCCTTCTGAACCCATGCTGACTGTTCAGAATAACTCCTGTCCTTGTCATGTGTTGCTCAATCTTATCCTTAATAATTCCTTCCATTAATTTTCCTGTGATGCTTGTTAAGCTTACTGGCCTATAGTTGCTTGGATCTGCCCTGTCACCCTTTTTATATAATGGGATGATATTTGCCATTTTCCAGTCCTTTGGAATCTCTCCAGTGCACAGTGACTTCCTAAAAATATGTGTCAAGGGTTTATATATGTACTCACTAGCCTCCTTAAGAACACGAGGATAAATATTATCTGGGCCTGGTGATTTGTTTGATTTCATCTTATTTAATCTGAGCAGCACTTCTCCCTCTACAATTTCCAAATCCCTCAGTACCTCCTTAGTAGTTGTGTTTACCTCTGGCAGGTTATCCACTTGCTCACTTGTAAACACCTCAGAAAAATGTAAGTTTAGGGCATCTGCTATTTCATTGTCTGTATCTTTTAATTCCCTTTACTATTCCTGATGAACTTGACCTCCTCCTTAACTGTTCTTTTACTACTAAAATACTGAAAGAATCTCTTGGGGTCTTCTTTCGCCTTATCTGCTATATTCCTCTCCAACTGTCTTTTAGCCTCTCTGATATCCTTCTTAATGGTTGCCCTCATTTTCTCATACGCTACGGTTCTCTTTGCAGTCATTAGTCTTATATGCCTTATACAGCAGTTTTTCCTTTGCAACTTCTTTTTAAATCTTTATTAATCCATCGTGGAGATTTTTTAGTTTCCTATTACTTCCAAATTTAGGTATGTATCTGTCCTGCATTACATGTAAAACATTTTAAACCTGTTCCACTGCTCCTCGACTGACATTTAAAAGCTTATCCCAGTCTACCCTACTTAGACTTTGTCGCATCTGCTCAAAATTAGCAAGTTCAACTTAACAATTTTAGTCTTTGCATCTGTACTCTTACAAAATACTGAGAATTGTATTACATTATGGTCACTTGACCCTAGTGGTTCAATCACCTCTACACCCTCAATTCTATCCTGATTATTACAGAATACTAAATCCAGATAGGCTTCACCCCTTGTTGGTGCTTTAACATGCTGTGTTAAAAACAGTCGCGATTACTTCTAAAACTCCTGCTCTTGTGCTCCTCCATCTGTAAGGTTATCCCAGTTAATATTTGGATAATTAAAGTCCCCATGACTATAATATCCCCTGTAAACTTGCCTTTTGATATTACTAAAAGATGTGTGTTGAAATTACTGTCTGAATTGGGTGGTCTATAACACACTCCTAAAATGAGACCTTTTCCCTAATATTTTCCAGGCGAAGCCACATGTCCTCACTAAGATGGGGCTCATCATCCAACTGAAGATGACTTACATTTAATTCCTGTTTGGCATAAACAGCAACCCCACCTCCTTTTCTGTTCTGTCTATCCTTCCTAAAAATGTGTATCCCTCTATGTTACACTCATCCCCATCTTTGTTATTTAGCCAGGTTTCCGTTATTGCTATAATATCATAATTGTGCTCTGCTACATACAACTCCAACTCACTTACCTTATTTTTGATACTTCTAGCATTAAGGCAAGCTATTTTTAATGTGTTAATCCTTCTATCTTTACGTGTTTGCTTAAAATTTACATTACTATGCATTTTTATTTCTACACCATTGTTTGTTCTTCCATGTATAGATCTAAATCTGGCCTGTCCTAAACTCCCTGCCCCCATTCCCTAGTTTAAACAATCCTCGACTAGCCTACACATACGCCTCCCCAATACATTGGTGCCCCTCCGGTTCAGATGTAACCCGTCACGCGGAACAGGTCCCATCTGTTCCAAAAGGAGTCCCAATGCCCCATAAACCTATACCCTTCTACCCTGCACCAAGATTTGAGCCACGCGTTAAGCCTTCTAATCTCCTCAATCTTACCTGGACTGGCGCGTGGCACAGGCAGAACTTCGGAGAAGACTACCTTGTCAGTTCTGCTCCTCAGCTTGGTACCTAACTCTTTGAATTTGGATCGCAGAACTGACAGACTACCCTTATGTATGTCATTTGTTCCAACGTGGACAATGACAACTGGATCCACCCGCTCTGGCCAAGAGCCTATCCACCCTTCCAGGAGGTCTCCCACCTGTGCTCCCGGAAGGCAACACACCGTCTGAGACTCTCTCTCTCTGGAGCACACCTGCGCTTCAATCCCCTAATGATTGAGTCCCCAACTATCACTACCTCTCTCTTTTGGGAACTGGTTTTGAGGTGGCCCGTTGGGGCTCCTCAACCCTGCCTACCACCTCAGAATTATCAGAGTCACCGTCCAGCTCCGCCAGGACATGATAACGGTTAGACACTTCTAATTCTGGGGTTGATGCCCCGGACAGTGTGCACCCTTTACCTTACGCCTTGCGACCGTGACCCACCTATTCCTACCTGTCTGGTCTGGAATCTCCTCCCGCCACCTTAGGGGTGCACACTATCTCTAAAGGACACCTGGGCCAAGTCCGCCAATTCTCTATTACAACGCAGGTCAGCCAACTCCTCCTCCAGTTCAGCGACCCTGAGCTCGAGGTGCTGGATCAGCTGGCATCTCTTGCAGATGTAGCCCTCATAGACAACTGGCTCTTCCAAACCATCATCTAAAAGTCCAACATCCAACAGGACTTGCATTGCACTGGCCTCATTATTAAAATTTGATTTGGGATTACTAAGCTGCCTTAACTATATATTTTTTTTCTTTCTTAAAATTAAATTTCTTCTTAACTTAAATGGTAACACTAAGATCTGCTACAGATATTTTACACCTTTTCCCCTTAAGCTCCTGTACTGTTCTCCCTCTCAGCTGCCTGCTGTTTGCCTTTTTATGAGGTTAACTTTACTTTTCTCTGTCTCTTCTAGCTTTGCGCTCTTCTTACTTATAAGCTCTTCACTCGCACTGTTTGTATTCCCCCGTATTAATGAACCAATACGCTGTCGCCCACTTAACTGTTCTGCCTCTGGACGCTAAGGACTGTTTAATCTAAAATAAACAAATAAATAAAACTTTACTACCTTATTTGCTCCTACTGCTCCTTGTGCCTGAAACGCAGGCCGCTTACCTGCGCACTACTGAGTTTCCACCTTTTACTGCTTTGAAGTCAGCCGCGCCTTTTTTCTTTTCCTTTAAACTAAGGAATCGCTGTTACGACGACGCGGTTATTTATTTACAAATGCCGATATCAGTTACTGCTGCTTTCTACCCTGCCGCCTCGATGCTAATTCAAATACAGATAACAAGAAAAGAACAAGTACAAATAACTTTTCCATTCCAAACACCCAGCTACTTTTGCTCTTGTGCGGGCGAAAAAGCAAAAAACCCTTCTAAAGGGAAAAAGCTTTAAAATTCCCACACGGTTCCTTAGAGGCAACCAAAACCCAAGTTTTAAGAGCAAAATGTATTTTTTAATGTAAATCTCACACCACAGAACAAACCAACACTCTCAACAGACTCTAGCGTTTGCAAAGCACACGTCAGCACAAAGCACACGTGACTCTCAGATGTAATAGTTGAACACATGCATGAGTCAGGAATGCATTGTTTATTCATTTGTGCTTGCTTTTGATTCATTGTGTTATTAACTCTATATTTGTATTTCTTGTTTATCTTTCATTTTCATGGGATTATTATCAGGAATGCATTAGTATTTACTTTTTGATATTTCCAATTTTCTTGGAATACATTACTAATTTTTACTTTTTGTTGTCTTACAATTTCTATTCATTCATTATGTTTTTCAAAGACCCAACATTTTGTGGCTGTAGGTTGGCACAGCAGAAAGGCAACGTGGCTTGCAACAGGACTTTGTGTGACATCAGCACAAATGGTCTTAAAGAAAAGTCAAAATAATAATTTTTCCAAACTTTTCTTTAACACTCTGGATCTATTTCTAATTTCATCGTAAAAACATGAAGAAATTTATACAGCAGTGGTCAGACTTAGATCTTATTGACAGCACACATTGCCTTATTTATTTATGATTACGGTATTCAAAATCCCACAGATTGATGATGTTTCCTTTATATAGTCCCCTTCACTATGACAACTGCAAAGTGCTACACTCCTCAAGATTAAATGTTACTCACATGTTAAATAAAGGCATCAAAGTAACACTCTACAATCTGATTATGAAAAATGCATCTCTCAATCACATGTATTCTAAGTTTTTGGGAAGGTGTTCTATGAAAGGTACAATATAAAAAGTAACATGATAGTATGCGGGAAGTACATATAATAACCAGAATAAGAGAAGTTAGAGTAACAATAACTTCACTAAAATAATGTTATTACCTGAAAATAAATAAAAGGTAACTACAGATAACTGATTTTCACACAACTGAACAAAACAAAACTAATATGTCAGGCATATACAGTAAATAATGAGTGACATGGGAAGTGTGCAAACTGCTTACTATACCAAAAAACACTTTAACTGAGGTGCTTAAAATCACCCGCCATCAACATCATCCTTAAAGACTTGGTATTGTAAACAGTCAGCCTCTTCTGCGTATTGTTTGCCTGTCTTCTATGTCGATATACAGTATATTCCGCTATCATGATTTTATAATCCTTGTGTTTATCAATAAAACATATTATTCTGTTTCTTAAAGCAAATGTGCTTCAGTTACGTTGAGAAACATCTAATCCAAAAACTTACCCAAAACTATCTAATGCTTCTTCCACTACCTCCTTTAAAGAAGACATGCCTTCTAGACAACAACCCACAAAACATCTACCTTGAACAAAACAGCCTAGGTAACTCCTTAAAAACAAAATTTGACAAATCATCTTGAAGGTTACCCAAAAGTCATTCACCATTTCTAAATGTAGAATTTTGCTGCAGGAAAATTTTGCCTTACTGGAACCAGTCCAGTCAATGGACATGGAAGACCTTCTCCAAGTTCAAGTTAAGCATTATTTTCATATGGACATAGTGAAATTCTTATTTGCATGTCTTACATAGACTAGAGACAGTATTCTTCAACTTGCTGGCTTGCTATAGTGCCAGTATACATCAGTGGAACAGGCAACAACCACCATTATGACAGCACCAAAGACGATTACTTCATTAATTCCACCTGTATGGTGCTGGTTTTTAGTCTGTAGTGCAACTCTATAGTCAGAAAAAGAACAAGCTTCACGGCAAACGCTATATGTAACAATGAGGCAAACTACTGTGTAATTTTCAACCTTTTATTAAAGGATTTGGCACAATCCATTCCAAAGATATAACTTAAAATATGATACCAATGCCTACTTTATCAATATTCTTGCTAATCATGCCTCTTATCTGAGAAGGACAACAAGTAACCACACTGTTTGCTCTCTATGTTGTGAAACCACAGTGCTCAATAACAGCAAACAATTGTTTTATGAAATCAGCATAAACTGATAAGGGCCTTGTCAAGTGAAAGCAACCAGATGTAACAATACTGCTATTAAATTAACAAATATTTTCCTGGAAATATGGGTCTGTTTCAGAGCTAAAATATTAATGATCAACTCAATAATAACACATTTGTTTACATCTTTTTCTGAGAACAAAATAAAAATTACAAATGCCATTGATATGTCTGTAAAGAAAATGAATGAAAATTCAGAATAGTAACAATAAATCTATTTTGGGAATGAATATTCATTTTTAACATATAATTATTAAGTTTACTCTCTACCTTGTATAACAGCTTTGACAATCTTTTCACCATTTGCCAGCAAATGCATTGGCCATTTTTCCAAAATAAGACCCTAAAAAGAAAAAAATATACATTATATATAAAATATAAATGTAAACTTAATTGTTATGCAATTCTGCAGAAAGCAAAAAAAAAAAAAACAAATTAAAAGTTTAATATTTTTAAAGTTAAGGTTATTTGTTCACCATTATGGTGTGTTGTCATTTTCACTACATACTCTGTTAACAAAAAAAAAATGCTTTTTATTATATAGCTCACAACGATCGCTGTGGAAGTAGCTGGGTAAATGTTAAAAAGCCAGAATATGTCCATTTCAAACTCATCTAGCTCCTTGGTTTATAAAATGTCAAAGGTAGGCTTATGACAGTAAAACAGGTCAGAAATAATTAACACTATCACATATTTTTACTTGTTATTTATAATATTAATTTTCTCTGCTCATAAGTTTTGTTGCAGTTTTCATGTCTATTATAGACCTACCAAAAGTTTGTTTCCAGTTCATTTTATGCACTGAAAATAATGAAATTTAAATTGCTGGTTCCTTTTTTCATTAAGTAAAGTGGATCGGTGACCTGCTGTCTACCAAAATTCAACATACAGTATATTTGGAACACATTTAAAAATACTATTATTACTGAGAGAAAGTTAAAATATTTGAGGTTACCTTTAAATCTTCTGCCTTGAAGACAAGCAAATTATAGTATAACACTCTTACATTTGATGGATGATTTTAATGTACTGCTTTATCCTTTGCTCTAGTACGTCATACAGCTCATTTACCTGTAGTTATCCAATGGATTTCAAAAATAACTATAACACTAGTTCACTAACAAGTGTCCCCAGGAAATGATGCTAAAAGTGATAATGGAGGTTCACATTATATGTGCAATTAACCAAACCTATAAGTTGTAATTAAAACTTTTTAGATGCTTTAACATTTTTAGTATAATGCCTTTAACTGAAGAATGTTCAACACCTACTAAATTAGAAACTACTTGTTCACCTGAAGGTATGAACTAGAGCTTTGGTGAAACAGTTGTAGAATCAACACATTTTAAAAACAGTGATTTTACTGATATTCAAAGAATCATCCGTGATGTACAGAAGGGGTGAGGAACCTGCGACAGAGTACAGCTGGTTCTTCAAGTTCATGTCAGTCAGACAGGAACAAAGTCTGGCTTTTGCAAGTGTGAGTATAGAGAAGAGAGTTATGCCATCTTAAGCACATCGTGAAAACTCATCAAAGCTTATGATTTTTAGGTAGAATTCTAGCAGATCCATATTACTGTGACCTTTAGCTGCCAATTTATTCTGCAGTTCAAAGATCTCTTGATTTTTTCACTTTTTCATGCTCTGGATTTTGATCATAAAGAGTAAGGAAATGCCCCATGTTTTCCAAGTTGCAATTTCAAACTTTTTAGTTTTGCTTCAAATAACTTAATATGCCTGTGGTGGGCTGTCGCCCTTTCCGGGGTTTGTTTCCTGCCTTGTGCCCTGTGTTGGCTGGGATTGGCTCCAGGAGACCCCCGTGACCCTGTAGTTAGAATATAGCGGATTGGATAATTGATGGATGGATGGACTTAATATGCAGAGTGAAACCAGTAGCTGGTTAGCCCTTTGGACTAAAACACTGAACTCTGAGAGATATCTTGTAATTTCCACTATAAATGCCAGTTCATAAGGAAACTTGGTGTCATTGAGTTAAATACTATGTCTTTCTTCCATCTCCATTAAAATCTTTACTACATCCCCAAGTTCATAAAATCACATCCGCATTTTTGCCCTGCTTACCCATCACACCTCACAATAACAACCCTTTCAATAATTCCCTGAACTTAACCAAAATACATAAAACAACAGTTGGCATCACATTATTCAGAGACTGTGAACACAGATTTTTTTGGTGAATGATGAAATGGCTCATAACTAATCACTTGCATCCAAAGTAAATTGTGGTGTGCTCTTTCCTTTCCTTTTGGATGAGGGTCAATGAAGGCCTTCTGAGACCTTACCAAGACTGGTGCAACATCAGTTGTCGGAACATTTAGTTTTTCAATTAATAAACCATATAACTGCACTGCTGTTATGCGTTTCTCAAAAATCACTATGTTTTGGGCACAGTGACCAATAAAAGCAAGTTCTCAAAACTCATAATAATCCTGCATTCAAAAATTGGTAGGCACAAGTATTGTGTTACGCATGTTGTCTCACCCAAACCAAATGAATAAGGACAAAATAGACAGCAGAATCTCGCAGGGACTACTATCTCATGCCATGTATCCAGTATGGTCAGACACAGTACACCAAGTCAAGTTAACACTCTCAAAAAATGTCAGTTTTGAGGGGGCAAGAATTTGCAGAGTAGCAACCATGCCTTGCTTCACAAACTGACATTCAGAATAAGGCCACAAGCCATTTCCTGGTAAGTTTTCTCACAACACGACTCGCCTCTCTGACAATACATTGAGGCCATAGGAAGCAAGTTTGTTAGTTAGATAATTCCCAAAGCACCTTGATTTTCTCCACTTGCATTGCTTTTAGAAAACTGTTATAATCTGCACATTTACAGCTGTAATGCCTCTTACTTAATATTGCTCTTTCTGAGAGCAGCAAGAGATTTACACAAACTACATAACCTTGCTTGCCTTTCATTTCTACAAAGAAGTAATCCTCCATCCAAATTGTGCTGAAAGACATGACACTCAGTATCAACTCTCCATTGCTATGTAATTTTTTTTACATAAAACATTAAATCATAATCACAAGATAGAGCATTTGGATGACAAAAATTATAACTGTGTTTATGGTAACCAACTGGGTACATTTTCACACAAGTGCACTTAGAGGGGAGCCAAAGGGCTCAAATGACCATGAAAGAACAAAAGATAGAGGATTGGAACTGAGTATTAATGCCTTTTCTCCGTTTTCACCAGAAAAACAGAGGATCAATAATGAAGAAATACCTCAACTCCACAAAAACACGCTACTTCCAGCTATCCCGTAACCACTCCAGTTCCGGGTCCCTCTGCCCAAGCCATTGCTCCTGGTGCACACAGTGCCCATTTCCGACTCCCAATGATGACGTCACCTCCGCTCCGCGATGAAGACGTCATCTCTGTCCTTAACGGTCCACGTAACTTCCTGCCAACTCAATTCCGTTTATTCTATTTGCGGTTTATTTTACATAAAATAACCCGAAGAACTACAGCTCTTGTCAAATGTTTATTTTATACTCCTTGACCAAGTATTAGTTATTTAGGATTACTCATCAGCTCCAGCATTATACAGGGAGTTCCTCCCAACTCTTATTCTTTGTTTTTTGTGTTTTGATTTCTTCACAACATCAAATTAAGGAAACATCCTAAAGGTTGTTTCATGTTAGCCAGAGGATCCCCATCCATGATTACACTGTTCTGCAATGGAGAAATTTCATGTTGCAAGTTATTTTAGTAATCAATCATTTTCTGTGTTTAAAGAACACATACTAATAGTTCGGGTGACTAGAATATCATTAATAAAACATAGAAGCTAGTTAGTAGTGTGTTTTACTGACACAAAGGTTATAAACTACAAACAATACACCATTAATTTATGCAATAAAGGCCTGCCTTAGATTACAGCAATTGCGTAGACACAAATGAGCACAAATATTTCTTTTTAACTGAATTTCAACTGATTTTTAGGTAGTTCTTCCATTTTTACTTACAAATGAAGAAAAACAGTTTTGACAGAGATGTATACCTAGCAGCCATGACTAACAGTAAGGAACAGTACTGCACGCCGCTATGGACTTTGCCACCATTTTTAATCATTTTGTGCTTTCATGTGCAGTGTTGCCAAATGCAACTGACAGCACATGCATCGACACAATAATCTCCGTTACAGCTCGATCAGTAGCTGACTGCTAAAATAAAAAGGCATAAACCACTGCTTGTAATTCACAGCATCCTAATAATGCATCCCAGCCATGTTGTCTCAATGAGCACAGTTGCTGGGAGGAAGAGGTAACACTCACACAGCAAAGAAAGCACATACAACCTTGTAATAAGCTCATTCATAGTTAACCAGCTAGATAAGCACCTCTATCTCTTACTGAGGAGAGGTAGAACCCACTGCTTTTAATTCTCAGCATTGTATGTACGACACAGCGCTATAATCTCAGGGGGTACAGCTTCTAGGATGAGCATGTGACACTTTTAGTACTCTCTGATGAGAAAAGTTGTCGGTGAGGGGTGGATTTTTGTGCGATCATTATGCTTTTTTCAAATCTATGAAGCAATGTGTCATTATCAAAAACTGTAGGAAGTTTAAGCAGAAGGTCAACATACCCATGTTCATTTTGTGTTTTGTGATTTATAGCAGAGCTGCATTGCTTCATTGTCATTTTATTAATATGTTTGTAAAGGTTTTCAGTAAATTAAGTAATAATGTCTTATGCATTGGGCTGAGCAATATGATCTGTTATTGTGACCCAAATTTAATATTCATTATCTCTCAATATGTCCTCAAAACAGCTTAAAGACAGAAGATCAGCTCCAAACAGACATGTATATACACAGTTTCTATACAGAGTCTAACACGTGTTATATACTTTTTTGTTCAAAATTTAACAATATTATAGCTATGCATTAAAGAAACAGCTCGAATAATTTTTCCTATTTTTTTTTTATCTTTTCCACTTATTTTTGAGTTTCCATTGCATGTATTGCATTCAATCGTAATACTTGTAAATACAGTATATTACATATATTGTTTTATGATTTACATAATCTGTAATGGTTCCAAATCATGTATCTGCTTTCACATGCTTTTGTAGTCTGTAACAGTCATTATGATGCATGTAGGTATTTATTTTATAACATTCACCAGGATACGTATGAAGTAATATATTTCCTGTAGAGCAACTCATATGTTATATCCAGAGATCTTAAGGGTGTCTTAAATATTTGGTGAATATCTGTTACTGTAGTTGGGAAGCTCTAATCACCTCCTAAAAAATGTCAAGCTCAAAATTTTAAATAAAATGGCTGGTAATGCACGGAGATGTTTATCTCCAGGTATTATTGTGAGAACAGAATAGATTATTAGGAGATGCAAAAAAGTGGCTAAACATTGTAAGAGATAGGAAAGAGGTCAAAGCCAGAATAATCACAGACCAAGCAAACAAGGTACAAGGGCAAAGCTGAGAGTCGAAAGTCAAGGGCAAAAAAAGTTATTCAAAAACCAAAACAAAAACTAGAATTTGGCCTATTAATTTAAACTAGCATAAAGTCATTTGTTTCTCTAACCAAGAGATACTAAAACAAAAAAATGTTATTGTATTTATGCCATCACTGCGTTCATGTGACCTGTTTCCAGTGTTGCACAGACAAATAACAGGATGAATAGAAATGAAACTTAAATTTGCAAAACAATTTAAAACAGATATAAATCTCCATAGATTCTCCATTCTGAATAAATGGATGGATGGATGGATAAATAAATACATATACAATCTTGCACCATTACAACAGGTAACATAATTTAACCCAAACATGAATACTAAATAATTAACACAAAAGAAAACAATGAAGGCTGCTGTTTTTATTCCAGTTTGGAGCATTTCACTATAGAGGAGAGACCATGTGAAATGGATGGATAAGAGCAAATAAAAGTGCTAATAGCTTGATAATGGCTTTCTTAAATATCAAATTGAAAATAAAAATATATGGTCTAGCCCTAATTATATGGTATATTTTTGCTGAAATTTACAATTATAGACATTTCAGTTCAAGTTCCAAATTACATACAAAATTGGGTTATGTGTGCTGGCAGGTATGAAGCTTATTCATAACCGTTTTGTCACCTGTATTTTATTTCTATCTTCTTATAACAGGTTTCTTTAAAAAAAACTCAGCAGCAAAAAAATGAAAGATTTATCTATTTACTCTAAAAGACAGAGTAAGGATGTTTAAAGACTTTTAAAAATGTTAGTACAAGTAACATCACAAGTGCTTGAGTATGTCCATTCAGAGCTGGTTTCTATCTTGCAACTAGTGCTGCTAGAATAAGTGCCAGGATTCCACAAGCCTGTGTTAACAGAGGCAGAAAGTGGATTTACAATCATGACAAAGATGATCACATTGGCAAAGTAACTCTCAGACATTTTGAATTCAGTAATGCTCTTGAAAATTCATTAGATTAGATTATTTTTATTTATAAAAGCACATTTAAAACAGAGGTTGCACCAAAGTGCTGTACAAAAAAGCATTAAAATAAACACAACACAAACAATCATGCAAAAGCAGATTAATAAAACAACCAATTGTAACATCCACCATAATCCCATCATACACAGTGAAAGACAGAAGAAAACAAGTAGGTCTTAACCCGACTTTTAAAAACCTCGATAGAGGATGAAGACCTGATGTGCAGAGGCAAGTAATTCCAAATCATAGGAGCAAGAACTGAAAAAGCTTGGTCTCCCCTTGATTTCAGCCGAGATATTGGCACTAAAAGGAGCAGTCGTCCAGATGACCTCAGCGTTCTTGGTGGCACATGGGGGTGATGGAGGTCACAGATATATTTTGGAGCAAGACCATGCAAGGCTTTAAAAACAAACAACAAGATTTTAAAATCAATGCAACACTTTACTGGTAGCTAGTGGATAGAGGCTAGAATGGGGGAGATGTGATCCCTTTTTCTCGACCCAATCAAGAAATCAAGCTGCAGCATTCTGAACCAGATGAAGGTGCGACAGAGCAGATTTTGACAGACCCACATATAATGAAATACAATCATCAAGGCAAGATGTAATAAAGGCATGAATGACTGTTTCTAAGTCCTTCTGTGATAGAAAGGATTTTAGTTTAGAAATTTGCCTCAGTTGGTAAAAGCCTGACTTTACTACCGTGGAGATTTGCTTTTCAAAACTTAGTGATGACTTAAAGATAATACCTTTATTTTTCTTAATGAGAAAAATTGTTACACGACTTCTATTGAATATGGTTCAAATTTAAATTAACTGAAGATACATTTGGGAAGTGCCTAGATGGGTTACGGCTACATGCATCATATTTATATCAGAGGTGATTGCTCGAAGACTCGGCCTCTTCTAAAACGTCCCAAAAAATTGTCAAATATTTACTGTTGCATTTACATTGCTATTACAAACAGCACGTTAGAATGTGTTCAACCTCATAGCTAGTTCATTCAGAAACCGCAATAATCTCTTGAAGGTTGTCTAACGTGATTTTTTTTCTCATACATTACCATGGTAGCATGATCCATTAAAACCCACTGAAGTACAGCTTCACTGGATTTTAATGGCACTTCAGAATATGCTCGGTTTTCAGTGCAGCAAAGTTAGACATTTATTGGACAAATGCTTCAAAACGTCATTGCCAGGAAAGCACAGTGTCTTTGGAAGTAAATGGGGCTGTGGGCTGGCCAGGATGCTGAGATGTTGCATGATGACTGGAGGAACTGTCAAAGGGGCTGGACCGCTTTTAAATTAACAGTATTTTGGCATTGGAGTATCTCAAGTTCACTCCTGTGCAGATTTTTGTAAAGTGAAGCCATGAGACAAGCTGCTGCTTGTAGTTTGTTAATTGCTAGCGATATAGCCCCCTGTTTTCATTTGTACATATCCTACTGTAAATAAAAACATAAACATAGCCTTCTTGAGTTTGCTCCTTGTTTCAGTTTAGTAAAGTTCAAGCGTTTATTTCAAACTTGGTTGCAGGGTTGCCCCGATTTTGGCGAAGCCATTTGATAGTCTTCCTTATGAGGAAAGACTCAAAGCCCAAGATTGATTTGGTTCAAAAGTCAGAGAAAAATAACTGGTCTTTTCAACTCTCCTGGTATGACAAGATGAGCTGGCTGACTGGAAGTGTTGTGACAAAGAGAATGTACTGTTGCTTATACCTTTTAATGAAAACATCTCAAGCTGTATGGTCAAAACTTGGGGATCTAACGTTGACAGGGCACACAACAGGCAAGATATAAGCAATGAACACGTGAGTTCATTTGCATGGTTAAGTTGTCTTGGCAGGGTAAGAGTAGAGCATGTAATTATCGATGGTGATCACATTCAGGTGTCAAAACACAATGAAACATTGAAATAAAACAAGGCCTTGCAGAATCGTCTAATTGATGTCACTTTACTGCTGGACTATTAAGAGCTGGTATTCAGAAGGCACAATGAGGGTAGTGAATCTTCTAAAAAGGGGAATTACAGATAAATCACTGAAGCATTATCCAAATATGATCATGTCTTGGCCACACACTTCCAGTCATGTGTTTTTCTCTGGCATGTCCCATTCCATTTAAAATGATTTGATTTCTACTATTGCAGTCACTGTTGTTGATGAAATCAAGGATCAAGTTCAAACTGCTCCTTTTTTGCATGGCAAGTAGATGAGACAACTGACATTTCATGTCTTGCAGAACTGTATCTCATAGTTCGATATTTCAATACTGCAGGTCAAATTCAAAAGCAATTTGTTGGATTTTTTGATGTTTCAGGGGGATATGCCCAGTTGGTTTTTGATGTTTTAAATGTAAACATGCAGGACTACAATTGCAAATAAAAACTTGTGGCTCAAACCTATAAATGGGGCTGGTGTCACAGTTTCCTCTCTGAATGTACTTCAGGCTTAAGTTGAAGCGATAGCCCCCAATGCAATGTTTGTATACTGCTATGCAAACAGACTGAATCTGGCGTTCTCAGTAGGCAAAATACTTGTCTGAATTCAGAATGTTTTTTGCATCTCTGGGTTTGCCACATTTTTTTTCTAAATCCACCAAGAGGATGTCGCTTTAAATCATAGTGAGCACGATGGCAACAACTATGATGGGCTCCTGCTGACTTGAAAAGATTATCGAAGATGAGAAGATAGTAGATGAGGACACACTCAATGCTGCCAAAGATTTTTAAGGTCACTGAAGGATTATGAGTTTGTTTTCATGTTGAATACACATGAACAAATCTTTTCAGCAGCTGATGTGGTCTTTGATATTATGCAGCAGAGGGCTATGGACATTCTTTACAGCAAACAAAGAATTGAGAGGTCAGAGTAGGCTTTCAAAGCCGTTTATGCAAATCTCACAACAGAACCTCAAAATGAGCCTTGGCAAAAGTGTTGGTGTCTGTTACAATTGCAGGATCCCCAGGAGCATTACAGAAATCTGTACAGTGTATATGACCATCCTAGACCAGATTTTTCAGTGTTTGTCAAATTTAGAAAGTATAGGGTGGTCCAGATCTAATTATGCAATTTTCATTAGGAGGAGGCATTCCAAAATGTCCTGAAAAGTTATGGCCATCTCTTTAATTCAGGGAGACTGAGTTCTGAACTTAAAATCCTATATTCAAATTGCGACTTACACAGCAACATGGGTAAGCTGTGTAATTTCTGTTTTTTAAAAACATGGGTTGGATAGTGCAATGCCTCAGCTATACAAGCTACTCTCTTTAGTGGCAACAATTGGAGCTACATCAGTAGGTGCAGAAAAGAGTTTCATCTGCTTAAAACAAGTCAAGTCATACAACTGCAACACAATGGGCCAAAACCATTTAAGCAACCTTGCTCTTCTGGGCATTGGGAGGAAACTGGTGAAGCCTCTGGAAAAAACTCCCTCCCAGTTGGTATGACAGGGTCAGAGACCATTTTCTACAAAATGAACAAAGGGCAAAATTTGACTCATTTTATGATGTAGGCCTACCATGTGCCTCTCCTGTTTAAAAGACCATCAGCTGCCACGGATTTATACATACATCATCACTCAACAAGCATTGTTCTTAGCTGTCTGGCAAAAGTGCTAAAAATCTCATTTTTCTATTCTGTTGTTTTAATCTGATTATTTAATTGACTGTGTAAGGTACTATTCAATTTGAAAGGTAGATGAACAGTGTTGGATGGCTGGGGGAGATAAGAGGCCAACTCCCTGCAAACATGTACAGGAGCAACAATATATAATAGTACCATATCTGTGGAATATAGCTGATGCTACAAAACCTAATGAAAGTCAATAGTTTCTAAATCTTCATGAAGAGAACTACTATCTATTCAAACTTTATTTCTCACTGTGCATTTTCATTTAGTACCAAAGTGCTTTCTAACTCCAAGCATTTTTATTTTAAATTAAAAGGCTGTAAGATAACTTAGAAAATAATGTAAATTGTGTTAGTTGTCTGTAGTGAATAGAATTAGAATAAACATTAGGATTAAATTTCAAGTTGTGTAAAACAATAATCTGTTACAATATAAACTGAACTTTAATTTTAAATATTAAATGATTTCAAAATGGGATTAAATTGATTGCAAAATGGCATGCTGACTGTATGTTTTGTATGTCAGCTGGAATGCTCATAGCACTTGGAGCCGTTTACTAGATAATCTTGTATGTACCAACTTCACTTCAAACTTAATAATTATGTTAAATTTCCTTAATGAAAGACATTCCTCATATTTTGGCTATGTGCTTTTAAGTTCACAAAAGCACTAAATTCTCTACAAAGGCATACATGTATTTCATTTCTGACTTATAGCTTATTTAAACATGTAATTAAACATTTAAATAATAAAAACAAAAAATCTTGTACCTACTACTTCCATTCACCTTCCCTTAAACAACTACAAAACTGTGAAGTCACACTTGGAGGACATAAACAAACCAAGTAATTGTGCAGCAAAGTACACTAGAATATGCACTGTGAAACAAGTTGTAAATCATATCTCTTAGGCCACACTATAATATGTAGTTAGACTGTCAAGTATGCTGTAGCAAAATGAAAATAATTCAAATTAAAAGTGTCCACCTGGCCCTGATGGCTACTTTCATTTATTGCAGGAATACAGAAAACAGTGTTTAGACTTTCAGTGTTGAAGGCAGCAGGAAACGAGTTCCCATCAGCAGTGTAAATTGCAGTTACAAAGATCAAAACAGTCTTCCTTCCAGGTACTTGCAGGTTTTCAAACAGCTGTAGCAAATACAGCCATTTGTCTCATTGGTCACAACATGACATTCCAAACTGTGCAATGTTAGTGCCAGGTCCTATAAATTGCCTTTCTCATTTTTCTTAAGAGTTTGCAACTTTAGCTCTTAGTAATCCAGGTACTGATAACAACACACTTGTGAAGGAATACGAAACCAGCAAAATAAAAAGGAAGAAATTCCTGATTTGTTCAAATAACAAGTTTCTCATAATATGCTATAACATATTGCTATGAAAACATGTTTGTATGCACTAATTTACTATTTCAAGATGTGAATCAATAAAAGGGGCACATTCTCAACTTTGAATTTGACATATTATGAATATTTTAAGACATTTGTTTCACGATATTGCCATATTGCCAAGACACTTAAGGAAAGTTTTTTTTTTATTTTACTTTGGATGGATACTGCTTCACGAAGTACATGATGCAAAGCGTCTGGTGCAAATGGCACCATTCCCTAACTGTATTCTAATTTGAAAAAATACAAAAATCATACCTTAAAAATAGCATTAAGCCACAATCACAATTAAGAATTTCTGCAAAAAATATTTATTACTTCTGATACAGAATGCTGTTTTAAAACATACAAATGACAATAATTATTCAGTTCTGATTTTACAAGATTACAAGTAAACTCATTTAAACTGACAGTACTTCACACCATAAACTTAAAATCAAATATATTTGGGTGTATGTTGTATACCTTAACATACATGTCTGTGCAACAGTCATCCAGGTTTAACTTATTTGCTTCTGCAAGCGTCAGATGTTTTGGAAGAAAAGATTCATCTGTCACCAAGTGGAGAGGCATGTTCTTTGCTCAAAAAAAGGAAAAAAAAAAAAAGAAAAAACATACATAAGGATACATGAATCTAATTTTCTTAACAGCAACTTATCAAAGACAAAATAGTGTTTACTTCTGGACCCATAAAAATATATGTGAAAAATATGAAATTAAGATTTTGTAAGAAGAAAGAACATCAAAGAAACAAACTTTGACTAAAGCTTTGTTAAATTATATATGCAGTATTTACAGAAACACTTTACATTTTGTGTAATGACACTTAGATTTAATAAAATATCTTCTCTGTAAGAAAAACAATTGTGCACTAGAAAAACAGGGTTACTAAAACTACAAGATAAAAAAAAAAAAAAAAAAGTTATATACACTACAGAACCTTTATTGTGTGAAATAAAAACAAAATGGAGAAATCAGTAGTATTGGAACCAAACCTACTGAAGATGGTTTTAAAGAAGAATCCCTGCTTGAAAGAAATTAGCAAATTACTTCAATAAAACTCCCCTGAAAATCTTAATGCAGAGAAGAGAATCTATTAGCATTTTAAGAGGACACGTTTCAGTTTATTTTTTGTTAAGCATTAAACATTAATTGACATGCAAAACTGTGCTAAAAAGTGACAGACTACTGCTTGAAGGGCACATATTGCTTAGCATTCAGTGGGGAAAAAACTAAGCAATAGTGGGACCACAACATTTTACAATCTCTCATCTGGGTAAAATAATTTTAATGCAAAAGAGGCCTTGAGCCAATCTTAGAAGTTTAAATAACGTTTTAGTGTTTTTTTTTTTTTGTTTGTTTTTTTTAAACACAACCTGGAAACCATAATGCTGGAAATTATATAACAAAACAGAGCATAAGTATTGTAATTTTTTCCACTGGCTTAAGCATTATGAAATATGTCTGTGCTGAATAGAGAACAAAGAAACAGATTATTCATGTGTTGTTTAAAAAGACAGAAGATTACTAACACACCTCATCTGCCCATTTCCCTCTTTACCACACAACTAGTCACCTTGGGGAAGAACTAGTATATAATTAAAATGCAATATATGCTGAATATTGGTGAAAAAAATGCTGGCAACTACATTAATCATATTCAAACTGTTTAGAAAAAGGATCAATGCTGTTCCTTCCATAGCCTAACTAGTGTAGATTATGCAATACAAAGTACTGACAATTAATATGTTGTAAAAAAGTTAACTGTTCTTTAAAAGGCAGGGAAGAATGTGCTAACTACATGGACAATTAACGTGTTTACTTTATCAAAATGTATAATACTGCACTGAATGGTAATTTACAATTATTTACCCAGAATTTACACAGCAAGTATGACATATGAGTAGATAATCTTCTCATAATACAATAGAGTCCAACTGAGGCACATAATGTGCTATTGTATTTTGTGGCAAAAGCCTGTATTTCAGTAAGAAAGGCCCTGAGATAGACAGAAAATCTTGTAATAGCAGTGTTACTTATGATGCCACTGGAGGTGAAAGGGTGCCATCAGGTTTATATTTGTCACTGCATTGACATCCAATGACTTTAAAGATAAAGGAAGTTATTTTGATTTTGGCCAGAAGTGATCCCAGAAGGAAATTAAAGATGCCTAATGCTAGGTGCCCAAGTTGCTTTCAGCGAAAATGTGACTTGGGACAAGTTTCACTTTTAGAAGGAAGAGAGCTTAGAGATTGTGAACAAGAGATACAAGTTGAAGAAAAAGGTGTTTAATGCAGTACTGGAAAGACAGACAGATGGGTGAATTACACCAGTAGGAATTGTTCTGCATCATTTGTACCTATGTTTTTTCATCACTACTTAGATCTGTTCTACAAGATATTTGAATTATTTTTTAAGAAAGGAAAACCTATAAGATTAGAAATGCATGACAAAACACACGGAGAACATCAGGATTCCATATAATTAAATGAGTAATTCATAAAACGCATGACTTCACTCCTAAAAAGGAAACTGTATGAATTAAAAACCTCCTGCTACAGGAGCCATACCAAAACTGAAGCATCTGTCAGTATAGGAAATTTCATACAATAAATGGTGGCACAGAAGTTAGTTCTCCAACCTCACAGATCCAGAGTCCTGGATTGGAATTGGTCTTTGTCAGTATGATGTTTGCACATTCTGTGTTTGTACTCCTCTGGGTACTCCAGTTTTTCTTCCCATTTACCCAAGGATTCACAGGCTAGGTTAACTAGCATCACTAATCTGGTCCCAATCAAGTGAAACTGTGGGTGAATGAATGTAACCTATCCAAAGCGGTTTCCTACCATTCACCTAGAGCTGATGATCAACTCCCTCCCCTTTTCAACCCTTACTTAGATTAAGCATGTTTCTTTTTTGTAAATAAAATATGGTGTGTTTTTAGTGAATAAGCCAACTGGGGATGTAAAGCATTCGTTTCTCAGACTACACACTCTGATATTCGTACCCTCTTTTGCAGTTGCCCATATGGGCCTCCTACTTTTTTTTTCTATCCTGGTTAGATCCAATTCACCCTCTCCTCTCAAGACAGTAACAGACACCTTTGTATAAAATCCTCAGTTTCCTGGCAGTCTGTCATATGGAATTGTCTTCGTTTTGCAGTAATACAACAGACGGACATATTTCTTTAGAAATCAGTTTCATTTTGGCCATTTTTTAACCCAGAACCAAACTTTATGAATACCAGTACCTAGCAATCCAAGTCAATAGAATAACATATTCTAAGGGTGATAATGCATGTTCATAGGTTTTTCTAATAATCAATTACCATTTAAACACAACTAATTCAGGACAAGCTAAGAGAATTTACCATTAAGATACTAAAGGAATTGCAGCTGAAAATTGAGCTTTGCAGTCATATGTGAATAATAAATTAAAAATCAATAATTTCAACCAGTAATAACCACTATACCCACTAGTAATGCAGTGACTATATTTTTAAATGTATTTAATAGTATCTTCATAAAGAAAAGGTATCAATTTCCATCAAAAACATGAACATTTCTGGGTGATCTAGAACTTTTGAATGCAGTCAGAGTTGACGATTTTGTGTACTGACTCCACAGCCATAGCTCCAACACATATACATCATTTTTAAATATACATATATGTCTGTCTGAATGGATATATTATTGCATTCTGAGTTGTTTTAACATTTTTCTATTGTTTACTAATACAGATATAAAGCCAGGAAATTGAAGATAATTTTGTTTTTTGCATTGAAATGTCAGCCTTTATTTTCTTTCCTGAATGACATTTTTTAATTTGGAATTCACAATGTAAAAAATTCAAACAATTTACACTTTTTATTTAACAGATACATTTTAAATGAAAATATGAATTTGGATAAACTTGTAATAAACAGCAAAATACCTTAAAATGTGGATTTTGCTTTTTACATTGGCTCAGGTCAAAGCTCTTTGCTGTTGCTATATAATTCGATTACTTATAGCTGGGCTACATTTCCCAATCCTTTTTTTTTTTTTGCTTCAAGGTTTCCCTAAAATACTATGACACTTATATATACAGTAGACAGGCTATGATCCTGTCTATTAGGACAGTCTAAAATAAATGGCAATGAAGAAATAACAAGCCATTCAAAAGTGAATCCAAGTGTTGTTTTAGAACAAATACATTTTGAATGCAAGAGTGTTAATGACACTGTCATTGTGAAAACCGAATAATTACCATTGCATTTACAAAGTACCATGTTTCCTTCAAGAAAAAGTGGTATCTTAAATCTTCAAAAATATGGCCTGCAAATAATTGTTGATTATTTTCACAACCAAACCACTGTTTTAAAAAACTATAGCCTTACCTAAACCAGTACACACACATCAGGGCCCTATGATTTCCGCGATGCAGAGAAACACGGACAGAATCATGGAATTACCGCATAAAAATGTATTTAAGATTTAAAAATGGAAATTTGTGGAATTTAGAGACTAAAGGGGTTAACTGTTACAAAACTTTCCAATATATTAAACATTTGAGTAATCTGTAGTTTTATCATCCAGATACCATTATCTTGTTTGTTGTTTTTCAAGTGAACACAATTCTTTGTAGAAATGCCTCTACCTGTTTGTGCGCATGTTTTTGTATGTTTTCTTGTTAAAGGAATGTGAGTTTGCTAGATGCATGACATAGGAGGAAATGTTGAAGCGTGTAGTATCAGAAACCCCAACTACTGTATATCCAAAAAACTAAGAAACACAAGCTTAACTGCAAAATTGAGAGCACAACAATATCCCGGTGACTTTTACTAATCTGGACAACTTTTCTGTAAGTTTTGCAAGCATACCATAGACTGGACTTGAAAACATATTTGCAATGACCACGTCAAATCTAAAACCCATTTCAAAAACAAGTAGAAATTAAGGTCAATGAGTGTTCCTCTTCAGTAAACAATAGAGGAAAAACAAACTCATGAGAGCAGTCTTTGTCAAACTCACGTGTCCCATGTCCTTGAACAACATATGGATGCCATTCTTCAAAAGATTCATGATAAGAAAATATATGTTGTAGTTGATGAAACCACAGAGAGCTGATACAACAGCGTTCTCACCATAGTGACAGGTGAGTAAACATTTGGCTATATGGTTACTCTTTTATGTACGCAGTTCTGACTGTACAGGCTGTATTTACTGTAAGTCATTGAACCGATTAAATTATATTTAACCAGTATTAACAGTCTTTCTTGTAGAAAAATGTTATTAGTGAACGGCATTGGTTGTTAAGGTCCTTTTTGAAAATTAACGTTTCTGGATTTAATAAATGTTTTGCCTTGTGTTGACGAGGCACTCAAGTTCCAAATTTGACTCTTCCGTTATAAACTCCGCACCAACAAACCTGGGAGGAAGAGCAGGCTTCTCCTCAGATGCAATGAGCCACTAAAAGTGGGTCTCCTTTTCTTTTTTTTCTGTTTAATTCCCTTATTTAGCATCTTGCCGATTAGTTACTTTTGCCTTGTAATTAATTATTTTAAGATATGCAGAAAATGAACCTACAGATGTAAAGCTTTTTAAACTAGTTATCTTTATGGAGAGCTGCAATTTTTAAACCTTTTCACAGGCAGTACTTCGGCCCCTTCACAACAACCAGCTGAATCTTAATGCAGTAATAGCAGTGGTTACAGACAATGCATTATACAGTCTGAAAGCATAGCATGAAGTTTTAAAGGGGTTTATACCTAACAGTGTGCATTCAACCTGCTTGTGTCATGTCATCAGTTTGGTGATAGAAACCTGGCAGCACTATAAATATTTCAGTGAGGCTGTCTCACTAGTGATGTGGGTGAAGTCTGCCTTCTTCAAGAAGCCTGCCAGGAAAAGGAGATGACCAACCTTCTTGACACTGAAAGAAATTGTGCTGACCAACACCAACCCTCACCCAAGGCAGGAAACACAAGGTGTAACAGCTGGTTCGAATCAGTACAGTATGTGTTGAACATATTCACCTCTACAAAGACGTTTTTCTGGCTTGGAACACATCAGTTCAAGTAGTAACAAATGTCCTAGAGCTGATTGAAACTGAGGAAAAACTGAAGACCCTAAAAGTGAAGTTAACCTTCATCTCAAAGGAATGAATCAAACTTATCACAGCTGTTACAATTCTGGAGGGCACTCACTGTCCTACACCAGTATCAGCATACATCATGGAGAATGTGGCCACTGCCTGATGAATGGAACTGCAAAAATCTATGGCTTTGGTGCAAAACTGATGAGCTGTTGAATTAAATGTGCATGTGACAGAGGAGAGAAGTGCTTAACCATCTGCATAATGCATTCCACCTGGCCTTTGCTACGTTTTGAAAACACTGGGATGTCAATTCTGTGAAGGAGGTATATAAGCTGATCAGAGTGTTTGATCCCAGGCAGGCCCCTGGTATGAAAAAAACACATTGAAGAATACACAAAGTGAAACTTCTGATGAACCCATCAGCAGAGCTAAGTGAAGAGTGGACAGACAGACAGACAGACAAAGGTGTGAAAAACTATCTGTTTGCCCCCTTCCTGATTTCTTATTCTTTTGCATGTTTTTTCTCCCTAAATAATAAAAACTATCATTTAAAAACTGCATTTTGTGTTTACTTGTGTTATATTTGACTAATGGTTAAATGTGTTTGATGATCAGAAACATTTTGTGTGACAAACATGCAAAAGAATAAGAAATCAGGAAGGGGGCAAATAGTTTTTCACACCACTGTTGATAGATATCACTGTGCTTCAAATAAGGGTCTCTTCTTCTGCACAGCTGGCTGATTACTGAAGGGTGCAAGACAGTGTTTTTCCAAGGGTGACAGAGAAAACAAACACCCCAGCAGCAGTGTAGAAAATGTTAACATTTAGATATCTGATGACAATACAGTCCAAATGCAATAAACCTAGGGAATAATGTTAAGCGGTTTCCATGGAGACTAAGAACGTATGATAGTACATTTCCGATGCAATAAACCAAGGGTAAGACGTGAAAGAAAAGTGTCTGAAAAGGAAAAAGAATGTATAATTACAGCAAATGTCACATTACATATGGACCAAGTTGCAAGTAGAATCTTCTTTGCCTCGCCAGGACACGATATGGCTCACAATCCTGTTTCAAAAGGATGTTGGGATCTGTCTTTTTAGCTCTTTTTCTGCTTCATCCTGAGAATTAAAAATGTAAAACTGACCTTCCATAACCTCTTTTAATTTGGCAGGATACAAGAGGCTGTATCCAATTTCAGCTCTGCATAGGCATTGTTTAATGATGTGGAATGTGGTGCATTTAGCAACTGTTGAAGGGGAGCAATCTGGGAAAATACGAATGTGGTAATTTTCAAATATAATCTCTTTTAATCTGAGAAGAGACATCAAGTTTTCTTTAACCTGTAGTTTGTCGAAACTGACAATCAAGCTTCTCCAACTAAGACAAACGCAGCTAAGTTATACTTAACTCTTATGGCTGTGTGTTAAAGCCAACAAGACTTTAAGCAATTATGAAAACAATTACTCAAACCAAATTATGATACTGAGGTCTATATAAATTCTCCTTAATCTTCTCCAGCAAAATCTCATTCCAGTGGAATAAGGAAACACAAGGAAAGAAACAGCTATTTTAGGCAACTAAAATTATGTAATTGAGGAGTCTTGCAGAATTCTCATCAGTTTCAAAAAAACAAAACAACTATAAACAAAAGTTGTTAATTTAACCTAATATGGTTAATAATGAATCAAGATTTAAAATAAGGATTCCCAATCAGGGGTAAATGTTGCCTACTCAGGGAGTAAATTTGCTCAACAAAGCCAAAGTTACGAAGATCTTGATTATTTCCCAAAGATGACATGAGAGTTAAAGGTAAACCCTAAATATCTGAACTAGTTTACCAAGATGGCTGTCCTGACCTAAACAATTGGCCGTCACTTCCAGCTGTGACCTTGCCAAGTGATGGTAATTCACGCTGAAATTAGAACATACTGTATGTCACCTTTCAGTAGGATCAAAAGAGTGCAACTTACAAACTTATATACACAAAGATTCAAAATTACATCACACAAACCTTAAATAAACCAATAATATGATAAGGAAACATGTCAGGAAATGGCTCAACAAATGTGTCAGATCCTGATACTGATATTAGATTAAAAGCATCAAACTCCAGTCCTCATGGTTGCAGTACAACCCATTTATTAACCAGAACTCATTCTTTTCTTAATCTGTACTCAGCATGTGGAAAAAGAATTGATTCACAATAATAAGACTATTTAACAGTATATACTCCTTTGCGGTCTTCTGTTGTAGTACACAGATATCCCTATGTCTATCTGTTTAACACTGACCTATATTTATGACAAAAATTTCCTTGAGCACACAAGAGATGTTCCTCAGAAGGAAAAAAATCTTAATTTTTATCGTAAACAACTTAAGCAAAAACACCTACCCCAAAAAGCATGCAAAATAATCATATAAAAATGTCACAAGAAAAATATTTTGAATTATGTTGTTATTGTCAAAATATCTAGGAAAGAAGCAAAATTTATACTGAATAGATGTTACATACAGAACAAGGAGTTCATGGTAGATGTTGATTTCAAAGAAAGACTTCAGACACTGCAGTACACCAAGACAAAATTTTAGCTCATATAAACTGTACATTGTATGGACTAACAGAATGAACTTTCTTAGTTTAACTTTCTGGATATGCTGGCATCGATATGCTCTTTTCACTCTGCACTAAAGTTACACAGACTAATATTCCCTAAAGTCAGAACTATAAGTAGGGCTGGGCGATTTTTTCGATTAATTCGAATTTACATTTTAAGACGATTTATTTTTTTATTAAATCGAGGTATACCGATTTTTTAATAAAAAATTAGATACATTGTAATTGCACCTATGGCAGAATAATTAAGAGGCTTGTCCGACTCCGAACACATGATGGCGCGCCTAATTAACCTCTCACCTGTGAATACAGTGCTCTATGAAGGAACGTAATAGGCTACAGAAATAATATCATAGAGATGGACGGCTCTTCACGTCAGGGTGACCTTGTGCCAAAGAAAGGTAGTAACGTTTCCTCTGTGGTTTGGAAATGGTTCGGATTCGAGAGTTCAGACGTCGAACAAACTTTTGTCAAATGCAAAATATGCAGAAAGTCAGTTTCAACCGGCAGTGGCAGCACCACTAATTTATTCCAACATTTGCGACAAAGGCACCAAGCTGAATGGGAAGAATGCTCAAAGTTAAGAGATGAAAACAAGCCAAATCCAAGTGCAAAAGGTCCACCTAAAATTGCAAAACGCCAGATGTCATTAGTGGTATCATTTTCCAATTCCGTTCCATACGACAAAAAGGCGCCCGATGGAAAGAAATGACAGATGCTGTGGCGTTTCATATCGCTAAGGACATGGTTCCCATATACACCATCGAAAAGCCAGGGTTCATAAAAATGCTACACACTGCTGATCCAAGATACAAGTTGCCGAGCCGCAAATATTTCAAAGACGTAGCTATTCCCCGAATGTACACTGAAACACGTGAAAAAGTAGCGGAGCAGCTTGAAAGGGCATCTTTTTTTTCTACGACGACTGACCTGTGGAATAGTCGTACTCTTCAGCCTTACAGCCCATTATGTTGACGCAGAATGGAAACTGCAAAGTTTTTGCCTTCAGACATGTTATTTTCCTGACGATCATACTGGGGAAATAATTGGTCATGGGCTTAAAGATGCGCTGGCGTCTTGGAAGCTTGTGGAGGATCGACAGGTGTGCGTGACCACTGACAGTGGAACGAACATGATCAAAGCAATGAAGATGAACGACTGGACCCATCTTCAGTGCTTTGGACATCGTCTTTACAATGCCATTGGTTAGGATGATTAATAATTCAAGCATTAAAATCGCAGTTATTCAGATGTTATTTCATTAATCGCTGAAATGATGATAATGATGATTATTGTTTTGCTTTTGTAATAACAGTGCCAATCACTTAACATGAGTTTGTTGGTTATAGATTCATATTCTGCAGTTATGAAGGAGAAAGCTCTTTACAATATTTCTGTCAAAGTACAATGAACTGCTATTTCAAATCTTTTTTTTTTTGTTTACTGTTGAAAATTTGCATAACTGAGTTGACTGATATAATGTTTACATTGGTTAAAATGGTTATTTTCTTACTACTGTATATATTCAGAAGTATTTAATGTTTAATTCAAATTGCACAATATTTACTTTCATATTTCATTCAAATCTTCTGCAAAGATATTTAACTCGTGAATTTGTTTTACATTTATTTACACCTTGTTGACCAATTTATGTATGGCATGGCCATTAAAAATACAATGTTCCTTAACCAGATGGTTTTTCAAGTTACTTATAAAGAGAATGTTACTGAAGTCATGTTGTTGTAATGTTTTAAGTTGACTAGTTACACAATAAAAAAAATCGAAATCGTGAATCGGTCAAACTTTATGAAAAAACCTAAATTTTTTTTTTTTTGCCTTATCGCCCAGCCATAACTATAAGTGAAGTAAATTGCTACTATACATTCAAAACAGAAGCCAAAAATCAAAGTTATATGTCAAAGGGATAAAAGGTGGAAACTGGACATACCAATGACGAAGATAAAGATGCATTAGAGCAGAGGTTTTCAACTGGGTAGGCGCAGCCCATAGGGGGATTCAGTAAATTTTTAGGGTACCACAAGATTAATAAAAATAATTATAAAATATCTCCAAATTGGTGAAAATACTAAAAATCAAAATATAAAGGGCGGTCAAACTTATCTTTTTAAAGAGGCCCGATTCATCAAAATTCAAATTACCATAGCAACTCAACTGGATTGCAGACTAGCCATGTCACACACTTGGATCTGTCAAGGGTGCCATAAAGCACCATGGAGATGTTGCCTATCATATTAAATTGTGAAAACATGAAAAAGACTGACACCGAGAGGAAAAAATGGGTGGAACCAATTTTGGTAGAGTGGCGGGTAAGAAAGTAAGCATATCAGCTGGATTGAAAAGACATGCAGTCTGCGGAGAAAAGAGTGGTCGAGTTTTTGTTAACTGTGTAGTGGTACAGAACCACTTCCTTGTTCTGCGGCTCCTTACCAAAACCAAGTACTAAGTCACTACAATATGCTCCACATGGCACACAATAACTGTTAGTTTTTTAAAAAGACCAATTTTAATGTTTGTTTCTGATATATCACAGCTATAGTACTACACTGTAGTTAAAATAGGTGTGGGCTGCTCATAATGACTCAACAAGAGAAAGAACAGAAAATGACATGCCTCACTGTCACTGTCAAAATCTAACCAACAGTACATAGTAGGTTTTCTAGGTTTCCCTCAGAATGGGCAGACGGGACCCAAACAATAGTTCAATCCCTGGCACAATACAAACCCCCCAAATTCAATCACATTAAGACTTTCAGTATATTATTAAGATGCCAAAGCTGTGACACTGATGAAGGAGATTGTACGGCATTTTCACAGATTTCCCTGCAACATTCACTTTTTATAAAGCCGCACAGGTGTCTAGGCTAGACACGCTTCCACGGCTTACCTGACTGCTGCCATGGCACCATTCGTTGCTTTTGTCTTTTCTGCTAACTTGATTGTCATATGTGGAGAGAAACTGCTGTAAAATACAAGCAAACTAATAGCACTAGCAACAATTAAAATTTTGTTAATAAGTTTAAAAACAATCACCTTTGTCAAAACAGAAGGATAGGCACAGAAGGGGGAAATATCATTTGAGGGGGCTCAATGTTGTGGTTGACAAATCACATGGTTTAGAAAATACACGAACATCCTACAATTACTAAATTAGCATACAATCCACTGGGGGCTTTGAAGCAAAAAAAAGTTGAGAACCACTATATTAGTGGATCTAATAAAACAATTATTTCAACTGGTTATTTGCGTTATTTTGCTTTTTGACATGAAACCAACAAAAGCAATAAAAATCAGCAATCAAAAGATTAAAAAAAGTGGGGAAACAAAAATTAAGCAATGTAATAGCATTACACAAATTAGACCAGACAGCTAACATTGCTGGTGTGAAGTTCACATTCTGCATGGGTTTTCCCCCTACAACCACATGAAGAGCAGATTGTGTTAACTCTTATTCCCAAGGTAGAACTGTGTTAGTGTAACTGCCAATTAGTGGGCCCTATCAGGGAAAGACATTCAATTCAGGTCTAGTTCATGCCTTGCACTCAAAGTACTGTATAGACCACCACTTCTGTAACACTGGATTAAAATTGTATTTTTTTTTTCTTTCAGCAGGTTTTGTGAGACTCTGAAAATATCAATTTCAACAAAACATCTACTCCTATAGGCCTATTGTGCACAAGACAGTTACATGGCTTTTTAACTTGAGAGGACTTCAGAACCTCAGGAAGAGGAGACGTGCTGGATTCACCTCTCGGCTGCTCACAAACTTCTACAGATCCGCTATAGAAAGCATTCTCTGTCACAGTATAATAATAATAATAATTCTTTGCATTTATATAGCGCTTTTCTCACTATTCAAAGCACTCAGCAATTGCAGGTTAAGTATGACAGTGTGGTATGGCAGCTGCACAGCACAGGACAGGAAAGACTTGGCGCAAGTGGTGAGAACAGCTCGGGGGATTGTGGGAAGTCCTCTCCTAGACCTGGACTCTGTATATGCTGGAAGGGTGCAGAAGAGGGCCAAATGTATAGCAGCGGATCTCACCCATCCGGGAAATGGACTGTTTGTACCACTTCCTTCGGGAAAGTGGTACAGAAACATAACAACACGTACCAGCAGACTGAAAGACAGTTTTTTCCACTGAGCTGTGAAGTCCTTCTGCCCCTGCTGATAAAAACACATACATCTACCTCTAACCTGCCCCCCGATAGACATGCACATGCACTTTCCCTCGTAATCAAACACACACTCGTATTCCTCCACTGCAGATCCACACACACAGATCACTGGTCTCTGCAGGCGTATTACCTCAGGAAAAGTCTGGACTTGATGATGTCTTATTGCTGCTGTCTTTTATATTTATTATGTTTATTTTATTATTTATAGTGTATTGTGTATTTTAAGTATTCTGCCTTGAAGCTGAGTCCTACCAACAAAAATTCTCTTATGCGTATGCATAATGACAATAAAGAATTCTATCTATATATCTAAGTGAGCAATTTGCAATTAGTGGCAGTCTCTGTAAAACCGGGCTGCCTAAAGATTAATTTATGTTATAGGAGGAAAAAAAAATGAAAAATCCAAAACACAGTTTTTAAGATTTTTTAAAAATTGTATGCATTATTAAATGTCCTCTATTTCTCTCATTTTTTTAGCTGCAACTAACCACAGCTCTTTTAATTTCATGTAACATTACAACCATCTTATTAAAGTCATATTTATACAGGAATATTTTGAACAAAATAAACAAATAAATATGCAAATAAATATATTGGATTCTGAAAGTATTCCATTACCTTCCTTTTCTGCACATTGCGTGCTGTAGATTTAATTTAAAACGGCTAAATTAGCCATTTTTACTCATTAATCTACACTCAATAAAACATAATAAAGTGAAAACATATATTTTCAAAAAAGCTTGCAAATGTATTCAAAATTAATGTGAATGTATGTGAAATATAACTCTTCCTCCATATACATTAGGTGAGAAAAAAACTTTTTAATGATGCTGTCAAAAATATTTGGAAGTCATGTTCTGTTAAACATGCCATCAAGCTCCAGCCTTTTTTTTATTAGTTATCAATATATTACTGTAGCCCAGATGTAGGCTGTTGGTTCTGGAGGGCTGTAGTGGCTGCAGATTTTTGTTTAAACCCAGTTGCATAAATAGAACCCAATCCTTGCCAATAATACTTCACTTATGCCTTGTTAGTGTTAACAAATTCCTTACAGGTCCTCAGTTGGTTTCTTCCTTAAATACATGGAAAATAGCAGTGTCATTTGGGTGTGTCCAAATTTTTGCTGGAAGTTTACAGATGCAAAATGCCTGAATCACACTGGATCTGGGGCTGAGAGGATCAAAGGTGCAGTTGCAGTAAACGGTTATGTGAAACACCACAATGTGGACAATAGTTTCCCATTTCATCCACATACAATCCACAGTAATGATTATACATTTTAAGGTCACAAAAAAATAAAAGTAATGTAAATACAGCCATCCAATTCATTTCCTGAACTCCTTAATCGTGATCTGAGTAGAGAGAGTCATGCAACCAGCTTGGACCAATTCTTGTCAAGACAAATAAGTTATCTCAAATGCACATCCATTCATAAATGGCCAAAAAGTCCAATTCAGCGATGGCTAATAAAATCCTACAATGTTAATAGAAAAAGTGAATAACACTTCTAATAAAAATGTCATGCTACGTTAGGATTTTCTACAAACACTACTGTTAAATAATACATAAGTCAGCAACATATATACCAGTGAAAAATGTAATGCTAAAGTCAAAAAACTTAAATAAATAAATAAAAATACAGTGCTTTGGGCATTTATGTTACAGCTTCACTACCAAGTGAAAACATTTCTAAATGTATATTTCTAATATTATATACACTTGAAGTAAAGCAAATATTGCATTATCTGCTTGTATTATAAAAAAAAATACCAGAAAAGCCAACAGATTTCTTTTAGCTTGTGGCGTTCTCACTTGCACTGCAACACTCATTGAAAAACTGATCAAATCATGATGTACTTTTATCTTCTGATATTTTTTAAACGTCTACTTATTGTTTTTATTCTGTTTTCTTTTTTGTTACTTGTTAGTTTATATTTTTATTTCTACATTTTGTTTACAAAATTTTCAATTTGTTTCCAGAGTCATCATTGTTTGTGTGTTGCTCCTTTTGTATTTGTTTCCGAGATGAATTTGTGTTTTGCAATTTTATTTAAGTATTCTGATTTGTTTTTGAGCACTACAACTTTGAGCCACCGCAGTTCAAAGTTATAGGCATAAAACGGAACAAGTTAGATGGAGAACTGTTGGTTTCTTTGTCATTTACATCATATTGCTAGTAAGGAACAATTAAAAGAATTTAATGCAGCTATTTAAGAATAATATAATAATGGTTTGGGAATATTACTAAGTGAGACAACTAAAATGAATCATAAAAGTGGAAGCAGAAATAATGGAATTCTCATTAAGAAATTAAAACCTACATCCCCTCCAGCCCTCCAGGACTGACTTTACCTACTCCTGCTGTAGACTTTTGTTTTTACTTTTACATCTGAATAATGCTCAAAGTAATATCTGAATAATGAAAAATTCTCAAAATACAGCAAACTAGTCAATTCAAGTTTACTACTGAAATGAAATGCTGTTAAAAATCAGAAACTGCCACTAAACGTAAAGAACAAATATCGTACTGCACTGAGGGGTGATTTTTAATTGCTAAAACCTGGAAAACACATTAACAAATAAACTTAAAACTTAAAGAGCCAAACCATTAACGAAGTGCGCGTTTACAGCGATTACTAATATTAAGATTTGTAAAACAGTATACATATTTTACATACACTCGAGTCCATGCAGTAATCAGTCAGTAGCACTGTCACACACTTTAATATTGACAGAGAATTCATAATGTACAACTGTCTATCGTACTAAATGTCTTGCACAGCGATGAGGATCGTAAACATAAAACTGTTTCTGATGCAGCCTAATTTACCATAGAACATCACAAAAAATTACCTTAAAAACAAACTTTCTGCATCCGATCAGTTATATTTAAAGTAAGTTCCTTTAACGGCAATATTTCACTTAACACCGGGCATCATTAACGGACCACTGTAACATTGACTAAACACACAAAACAGAATATGGCAAAGAAGAGGATGAAGGCAATCAAGATAAAAACTCTCTAGTGACGTATTAAATAGTTTAATCGTTTTTCCATTTGCGCGCTAACTGAAGCTATAAATCGTTTTAAATGGCCCCGTACTGTGTTTCCTTAAACGTGCAATACAAGATATGTAATTCAGCAGAGTGGTACATATTATCATGACATACTTACTTTTGTTGAAATCCCCTCTCCCGTTTGAAATCCAAGGTTAAAGTGCATGACGGGGTTACAGGGAAAGCGCAAGCGCATAAGGTGGCTTCGAATTATACGCATGCGCATGACCTTCGTAGTGCTCTGTTTTGTTTACATTGTGGTGGAAAGTTTTATTGAAACACCTGTAGCTTGTGTAATTTTTAAAGTGATAATCACAATTACCGAATGTCAACGCACATTATACCAAATAGTGCTTTAAGAGCGTTCATATGACGAAAAGTTTAATTAATGCAGTATTTGTGTTTTAAGGTTGAAGTCATTTTCGTTATTTAAATTGATTGTTCAATCTTGCCAATCTAATAAAAAATCGAATATGATTGCTATAAACTATTTTAAATGTTTTTTAGTTAATCTTATAGTATACATATCATAATTACAGAGTTGTACAACTTTAAAGATGAGCGTTTTAAATATTTGGTAGGGGTTAAAGGCATCTTTGCAGAGTGCTGTTAAAATTTTCAGCTAATGGTATAATGGATAATGACCATGGCAAAGTATCAAGCCAAGTGTTTAAAATATGGTTTTACCGTGAGTTTCATCTCCAGCTCAAATTTAAGAGTAAGACTATGCTTGTAATGAAAGTGCATTGAGTGGAAAGTGAGCAGTCTCTAGGTGGCTGTCAGATGTGAATCGCCGTGTTGTGTTCTTGATGGATAATCTTTTCACATTCTCATTCTCCATGCCCTTAGAAGTAACCTTGACGCGAATGCTTTAATGCCTAGGCGCTGTTTAAACAATCTCCAGTTTTCACTGAGGAGAAGGAAGAAAAAAATCTGAATCTGAAATGTGGACTTTCAGCATATAAGCATGGTGAAAATAAGACATCAGTTTTAATCACTTGAGAACAATGATTAGGACCAACATATTAATTGAGCTTTACGTATGTGTATTAGAAAAAGTGAAGAGCAATACATGTGCTTTTTAAAAACGTTAAATTTCTAAATTTACTGCATTTCATATCAGTCTGAAAGTATATATATATATATATATATATATATATATATATATATATATATATATATATATAGCCAACTAAATACATTTTACGTTAGTGTTTCAATAATGTATATGTAAGTCTTACAGTACTAGGGTGTTGTACCGTGTTAGCCATTATGAATGTAGAGAAGAGCCAAGCAAAATGACACCTTTTATTGGCTAACTAAAAAGATTACAATATGCAAGCTTTCGAGGCAACTCAGGCCCCTTCTTCAGGCATTTAGTTAGCCAATAAAAGGTGTCATTTTGCTTGACTTCTCACTACAAGTCTTACAGGAAAATAAAATGTTTAGATGATCTTCAGCATGCACATGACATTTGTTTATTTTCCAGTGCAAGCCTGTGCAAGAGCCTTTACCATCAGCATTTGGTTAAAAGTAGGAATCAGCCTTGCTTTGGCCAGACCATTTCAGGATACACTCACACAGTCTTCCTCTTCAAATGAGGGAGAAAACCCATGTTGACATGGGAAGAACACAGTCTTCCAAACGGGAGATGCACCTTCTTCCTTTTCCATCCAAATTTACCCATCTGAATTCTCTCCTTAATAGTGTTGTGTGTAATAAGGTGCCAACCAGACCCTGAGGTTAGGTTCAATTGCATATCCTCTTTCTGTCAAATAATGATTAAAATTATTTTCACCCCCTTTTTTAATAATTCACATATTTCAGAGCACACAGTGTCAAAACACTGGTTTTCTTAGGGTTCTAATTAAAAATAAAACTATTGTGGGAGGCTGAGTCTTTAGCTATAGGGCCCCTAAACCTGTGGAATAATATATCTGCATTATTAAGGGAAGCCCCATCAGTCTCAGTATGTACATCCAGGCTGAAGGTTCATTGCTTTAATTTAACATACATACATATTAAAGCTGCTGATTATGTTATTCATATTGTACAGTACATGTTTGTTATATATTTGTTCACAAATTGAAATTTGACAGTTAAGCATTTTTAAATGTATTTTTTCTGTATTGAACCAACTGTACCTCATATTGTATGTTAATGGGAACCTGCATGGTTATTATTTTTTATACTGTAACAAATTAGATCAATTTCTATTTCATTGCTTGTTACATTGAAATATATATTTATGTATTAAAAAGTGGGTTTATTTGGGAGTGCAACTGCTGCAATGCTGCCCTAATGCGGGACAGGATCAGGACTGTAGGATGGCCTGCTGGCACATGCACTGGCAGTCTTTTCATTGTCAATAAATCTTCAACTGTTGGTAGGGGGCAGTATGCACCATTATTCTGTAATATGTCACTAGAGAACAAGGGACTCTTGAGGCACCAGTGTTAAGTCGAGGGCACTGGGGGATAATGTGCAACATGCTGTTTGGTACCAGTAGGGGGACATTTAATATAATACTGTATGTCTCTCTGCTCCCCTAGTATAAAAGTCCAGGGGGTTGACTGTCCCTGTATTACAAGGCAGGGATCCAAGAATTCAGGGACTCTGGGGGCTACTAGGGAGAATTCTACCAGAATGACCACAAGGTGTATTTTGCTCTTTTCTGACCTTGGAAGGAGTAGCTGATTTTTTACCAGATGTAGTTCCAGGTAAAAAGTTAAATAACCCTCCTAAATTATATGGCTGTTGAACTTGGAGTTAGGTGGAGAGTAGAGAAGAGTTCAGATGGTTGAAGTAAGAGAGGTGCAGGAAGGAATAAAGGTGGAAGGAGCAGATAGAGGAGATGCAAATGGTATTCATTTTCCTTGTTCCCTTATTTTTTTGTACTTTTTGCCTTCAAAGCCCTGTACCCTTCTGTATTTTTATCTTTTGACTATAAAAATACTTTCTTTTTTATCTTCTTTGGCCATTTTTGGATTTGGAGGACTGTAAGAGATCCCTTTTCAGGTCACAGATATGAAAATTGTTAAGATTATGTATCTTATTATTTACTTTACTATATTTGTGACAAATTGTAAGATTATGTATCTTATTATTTACTGTACTATATTTGTGACTCTCTACAAGCACCCTGACCCATGCAATCAGATAAGAATGCACATCTATAAAAGACTGCACACTGAAAATGTGGCATATTGAAAGTAATGAAGCACTATATTTGATAATTTTTTTTTTCTAAATAAGGTCCAAGGAATTAAAAAAAAATATATGCTTATCATTGGCAATGTGTACCCTTTAACCTCTGGAATCAGGATCTGATTTCATTTTCTCCTACGAGTAGGTACAGACACCATCTAGAACTGACCACATTCCTACACCACTTGCTAGGTTTTTCATTTCTTAATCTTTTAGGTCACTAGGGGGCTTCGCTCGCCAACCCCTGTGTTTGGTTTTCTGGATACACACTTGTAAGATTTTTTTTTTCTTTGAATTGTTGCTATTTCATTAGTTTCACTTTTATTTCAGAACTTCTGTAAAAACAATATTTGGAATCTTTCGTGTCCCAATATGCTGAATCTTTTAAATGAGGTCAGTGAGACACGTGTTTAATGACTTTGTACCATAATTTAGGATAGGTTTCTCTGTTTGGAATTTCAGCACAGACAAAACGATCCACAGCATCAACAGTTAATAATTTGTTTTCAAAGTAACCAATAAATGCATGTGAGTTAAACCCCGTTTTTGAAATTCTCTGACTTAAACTAATTTCCTTTTGTTTGCGTCAATGCGATCTGTGCTATCTTTTTTTTTGATACTGTAGCGACTGACATAATAAAGTGTCACAAAAGTTCTACTTTAACAATCACTGACTGCGTAACCCCAAACACAACTTTCTAGCACCCTATCCAACCCCTCCTCCCACGGGTCTCGCCTCCCCCTTTCCGCATCAATCAGCACCCAGCTATCAGTCTTCCGTGCTGCACTCTGCCCTCTCTCAAACGGACCTAACAGTCACTTAAAACAAAAAAGGCTTCAGTTTGCCTGGGACGCTACAATACTTTCGACTGTTACTGCTTTTATATTCTGTACCTTTCTCTGCATATGTATCGTGCCTTGGGTCTCTTTTCTCTGCACTGCTCTTTCTTCTTTGCTGAGAGCACAGGATCTGTGTGTGCCATGTGACTTTACATGATTGAATGTTTTGCTGGCTGTCCTTGCTCTTATTTGATAAGATGGGTGTGTCTTGCAAGAATCCTATGTTCCACGTCCCCGCAAGACTGCCCTGGGACAATCTCTTGGCACCAAGTGTCATGTTTGTGGTCCCCTCGATACACTCCATGGCCAGTCTTTTTTGTCTCGCAGGTCTTTAAAATGTCTTTCGAGAACTTCCGAGAAGATCACGTATCATCGCCTTGCTTTTCCATTCCAAAGATTTTTTTTTTATATATATATAGAGAGATATAGTTAGCCAACCTTGGAGAGCAGTGTAATTCATGGATATTGTTCTGGCTGACCATTTTCCCTTGTCACTGTGTAATTCACAATATTTTTAGTCAATGCTCTTGCTTTTTATGAATATATTGCATAACCCGATGAAGGATGTGCGCTTTTATTACACTTTTCAAATTTCCTTATTAAAATTTAAAAATATAAATTGTACACTTTTGAACATAAAATAAATATTTTTCATTATTTTCCAAATATATTTGTTAAGTTCTTTTTGTGTATGTCTTTTTGGCTTATTACTGTTTATGAGTTATGTACGTTCATTTATGCATAGGTGAATGTGTGCAGATTGCTGCCATGGATTTCATACTGGGGAAACAGAGAGCACTCAGCCAGAGACTAAGGGTTAGCTTTCCTGCAGATGCAGCTGTATCAGTGAGGGTGTGCCTACTGATGTTAAGAGTGTTGGTTTGCTAAAAAAAATGTCATATGTGTAAATCTCACATTAAGAAAAAAGCTTTTTTATTTTTGAAAATAGCTCTTCCGCAATACATAAAGATTTTTTTTTTTAGTTTTGTAGTATCCCATAAAGCATATGCATTTTCCATTAGCTTTGTATTAAACACATACTGTATATCCAGGTTTCTAACATTTTAATGGTGATTTTCTTGCAAATTTACTACTGTCCTTTAGTTGAAGTTTTTTAAGTTATCATGGAATACTTGGTTTCTGATATGATCGATTTATAATTAGCTTCCGGGCTGCTTTACCTCATTTAAATTTGTAATTTTTTCAACTGTGTGTACCATCCTCATTTATTTTTATTTTAATATTTTGTACCCCTAGGCTCTGCACTTTATTTAACCTTTAACTCCTTTTTATAGCATCTCCTGTTATATTTTTGGGTAATTTTAATATTCATATTGATTCACATGAATGCACCTTTAGAGCTTTTTTGTTCTTGTTAGATATTTTGACCTCATGCAGTTGGTTAATTTTTCCCACTCATACTTAATGTTATATATTAGAATTAGTTTGTGTTGCAGACCAGAATGTCGCAAACTTACTTGGCCTTGATTTAGAAATTTCCAATCATAAAGGCATATTGTTTGATGCTTATTTCCCTTGGATTTGATTAGATAAAAATATAAACTTTTTTCAGTAATTTTGAATTAATAAATTCATTTGGTGTTATAGTTATGGTTTTTGAAGTTCCTGTCCTAGATTGTTTCACTCTTAAAATTATGAATTGATAATAAACTATAGTATCTTATTATAATTTACCCTGGATACTTCAGCTCCATCTAAATCAGTCCTTTTAGCTCTTTCTTCTGCTTGATATAGTTCAAAGTTTTCCTTCGTAAATTATTTTGAATGCCAAAAAGGGAATCTAATGTGATAAAGAAATACATAAATAAATAAGCCATGAAGTGCATCACAAGTCACATAGAGAGAGAAACATGTCAAGTCAGGTCAGATTGGGGAGCGTGCCCTGGTACAGCGCGTTGCTGCACCGACCACACGACGAAACAGTTTGAGATCCTGGTTGGCAACCCCCCAGGTAGACACGCTGTCCAGTCCCACTCTCTGGAAATGACCATATATATGCTGCAGCCAGATGTTACATAAGCATCCCCTTCGCCTGGCCCAGGTGCTCCGCCTGCTGTAGTGCCATAACTGCTGCTCCCTCACAATGCAGGTAATATGCTTCATTTGGGACTCCATGAGCAACCGCTCATTCAGCACAAAGTCAAACCAGCATTACCCAAGGATTCTCTGAAGAAACATAGTACCAGTCTTCATGTCAGGTCACTGGATAGTGTCCATGTCTCGCAACCATATAGCAAGACAGGAAGTACCAGGACTCTAAAGACATGGACCTTCATCCTTGCATAGATATTGAGAGCACCACACACCCCTTTCCAGCGACCTCATGACCCCCCTTGCTCTTCCAATTTATCTACTGACTTCATAGGAACATGAATGTCACTGTCGAGACAAGTAAACCTTCCGACAAGGTCGACACCATCTCCGCAGACAGATGCACTGCTGATGGCTGTGTCCAAGAGGTCATTAAATGCCTGGATCTTGGTTTTTATCCAAGACACTTGCAAGCCAAGACACTCAGATTCCCCACTCAATCTCTCAAGAGCCCCAATCAGAGCCTCCGTTGATTCTGCGAACATCACAGCATCGTCGGCAAGGTCAAGTTGGTGTTGAGAGTTGGAGAAGAGAGATTCACTGAGAGAGAAACATCTAATATTTAAGAACTGATTATGGCTAATAATAGTAACCCAAAGGCATTATTTTTCCATCATTAATAAACTTATTCAATCTCATGAAAATTCTGTGGCATTTTCTAGTCCTCAATATTATTTTTCTCAAAATGTCTTTAATTCTTTACAAATAAGATTGTACTAAACTTGCAACTGCATGATTGTACATGTTTTAGGAGTCAAAGAATTTAATAGGCTTTGGAATTGTTATCAGTTAATAAGAACTCCTGACTAGGTTAACACCAGACAAGCTAACCCAGACCAGGCTAACAACCTAACGAGTCCTGAGAAAAACTCAAAGGTTTCCCAAACTTATGCAATTACCACATTAACCCTTTTATTTTTTACCTTTTTTTGTTGATCAAATAAATTGTAATTGTGCATTCATATTTTTATAAAAATTGCATTGTTTTAGTTTGTTTGCTGTCAAAGTTTTAATTATTATGTCCACAAAAATATGTGTCCAAGCTGTTGATGGAGCTCTACTAATCTATTAACATATTTGTACAGATATATGGATGTATATTTTGCAAGGCTATTTTGTTTTTTTCCTAATATACTCTTATTTAAAAATAATCTTAGGTTATAAATCATCAGAAATCTCTGAGCTTGTCCCCTGAGAAAAGCCATATTCAACAAAAAAAGTGAGTTAAATGGTGAGAAAATGAGTGTATATTTATTTCATAGTCAATTTTGGACATGCAGTGCATCTCTTTTCCAAATGAAGGCCATACCATATTGAGCTGAATATATTTAGGAAGAAAGGTCATATCATGTTGCTTTTAAACATACTTGTATTCCTTAAAGCATGCATTTCTTTACCATTGTGCTGAGATCAATTTTTTACTCCCTTGTTTTGATCCCCCTAGAATTCAGTGATGGGATGAAGCATGGGAAGGCTGTGAATAAAAAAATGTTGACAAACTATTCTGTACTCTGTTCAGAAGTATGATAAATTCTTGCATAAACTGCATTGCAAGCATGCTGTGACGTGAACAAATGTTAAAATGACAATTTCAGTTGAAAAAAGTTAAAACAATGATATATTCATCATTATTATCAAAATGTGCACCCTAGCACAATTTACATTTTTTATTTTAAGTTCTGCACTGCCAAATGTAATAGTACATAAAACATATCTCTCTGAACATTATTAATTTTTGTACTTGATCAGTAGTGTAAATGTGTGCAAAGAACCTAAGGAATGTATCATAAGACTAGCAATTTTAATAGGCCTGAGTTCTAACAGCAAAGATTGCTACATATATTTTTAATGTAATTTATCTAATCGTGTCATCATGAGTGGTGTCACACATATGCGCATGTGAGGCAGCTTAAGAGCTTGAGTAAGGGCAGTTCCGAGTCATAACGGGGTGTGGCAGAGTGAACTGACTCTTTTTCTCCCTTGCCTGCAGACCATTCATGGGAGATTCCACCTGGCCCTCCTGATGTCACTTCTGGGACAGAGCCTATGCAAGAAAACCTTGCGGGCTTCAGCCTCTGTTATGTCACGCCCGGGCTCAAACCTATGGCTGAAGACCTTCCTGAGCCCAACCCGTTTGATCTCACTTCCTGTCTTCCCCTTTTAAAAGCCTCCACCTTTTCCCTATTCCATCAGTTCTGTTTTGGACTCGGTTTTGTGCACAGCAGTGCTATCATTTCAAATGACAATTTAAGGAAACCAAATATATGGATGGCTGCCCCAAACCTTGCTATGACTCTTTGTGGCTTTTGTGACAGTAGTTGCAGGGTAGCATACACAATTTGGGTACTAGGCAAGAGCCAATTCTGCATGGGGTTCCAGTCTACCCATTCATGCACAGAAGACAGGAATAATACAAAGTTCCATGCAAAAGTTTGGATAAATTACATATTTTGTTGATATTTAAAAATAGTAAATACAACTTCAACAGCAAACAAAGCATAACAATGGCATTTCTATGAAAATATTAATCTACAGCTACAATATATCTAATGAACTGTAAAATGTTTGAAAAAAAAGGTTTTGCAAAAGTTCTGGCACCCTTTCTGTTGTAACATCTCAGAACTCATTAGGTCATTTGTCTGTTAGACTAGGTCTTTAGGTCTTTAGTGTTAGACTGGTCAAGAATTGTCATTTGGAATTGTCAGCTGAATAAAATTCCACAGCCTAATAAATTATTTGATTCTTTAAACATTGTGTAATACTCAACAACTGTGGGCTCTTGTAAGTAACCGACTAAGGATGTAAAAATTGAACCTAATTGATGCCTACAAAGCAAGGGAAAGCTTTAAAACTATGTCAAAGCAATTCTAGTTAGCATTGTCTACAGTCTGAAATGTTATTAAGAAATTACAGTTAAGAGTAACATTGGTAGTCAAGACAAGATCTAGAAGATCAAGAAAACTGACAGATAGAACTGCTCATTTACTATACAGGAATGCAAAGTAAAACTCCATATGACCTGCAATAGACTTACAGGAAGGTTTAGCTGAGAAAGGAGTGGTGGCGTATGGACATGGTCTTCATGTAAAAAATTAGAAGGAAACCCAGCCTTGCATGGAGGCCCTCCAAACTGCAGGGAAAAATTTGGGGGTTAGTGACAGAATTGGCAGTCCAGCCACCGTAAAAACAACTCCATCTCCATCTGAACTAGTGTGGTGCTGTGGTGTCACCCGTTGCATAGCTAGACTCGGGTCCTAATCTGGGATCCTGAGTTGGTTTGTCATGTGGTGGGTGCAGCAATGCGCTGCCAGTATCAGCGCGTGTTCCTAACCTCTCTCTCTCTTACCTGTGATCTAATCACAAAAAACAGCTTCAGTTTGCAAAACATCATCTACATAGGACAGAGACATTCTCATACTAAGTGCCATGGTCAGATGAGGTTAAAATCACAATGTTTGGCCACAACTACAAACATTTTGTTTGAAAGAAAAAAGGAAAAACCTCTACAAATGCCACATTTATTCTTTTGTTTTCTTACTTTTTTATTTCAACAAATAAATCATAACTGTGGTGTCCAAACTTTCACATAGAGCTATTTAACAATTTTTATGATTTTTTTAATGTTGCTGACTTCTGGATCCAGCATTCTAACATCAAGTCCCATTCCTACTTGCTGGCTGTTTGAAGTTTGCATATATCTCTAATGATTCATGTGGATTTTTCTCCCACATCATCAAAGATGTGCATGCTAGATTAAGTGGCTATTCTAAATTGGGTGTGTCTGAGTGTGAGTAGGGTGAGTGCATGAGTGGGCCATGCCTCGGTTCTTCCTGCCATGTGTCCAATTTGAATGAAACAGGCTCTGACCCCCCTCAAGTCCATGCATTTGAGAGTGTTATGTTCTCTTGTAATTTGTTCTGACTCAATTGGAGAAAACTTTAACTAAACTAAGTTTCTGCCTGGCACCTGAGGACTGTCAGGACAGGCTCTAAACTGCCAGGAAATGCTCTGGACTCCCATAACCTTGAATTAGATTAAACAGATTTAATAATGTTATGTTATATATTTACTGTATGTATGTAGCATATGTTTATATTTGACTCTAAGTTTAAGTCATGCCATTACAGCACAATTGATTTTTATGGAAAAGTGCTTAATGCATTTTCACTGCATTATAGTGGGTCCTATACAGAATGTAGCCATCTATCTATCTATCTATCTATCTATCTATCTATCTATCTATCTATCTATCTATCTTTCTGGATTTTGGTCTCCCTTTTCTTCTTTCTCCCTGTAACTATCTCTAATAGAGTCTTCAGCACACTGTCTTCCTCTTGTCTTCAGCCCATTGCTGCCTTCTTTCCATCATTTTTTTACCTTTAAGCATCACCTAATATACTTCTTTATACTTCACATATACTGCATATAATACTATACTGCACATCCAATTCTTGAATATCCATTTCTTCAATCATCCTTCTACCGTAGTTGTTCCCCAAGTTTCTGCAGTATATAGCATTGCTAAGTCCACTCAATTTCTTCAATTTTTGAATCATGTTCTGTTTCACTGACTGATTTCTGCCTCTATTCCTCCATCCCTGTGTATCATTGATCTTAAATACGAAAACAAATTCCACTTTTTCAAACGTATGTGCTTCCAGCTTCACTTTTCCTTTCTTATCCCTCCGCTATACTTAGTGAGAGGACATACTCTATTGCGAGTTTTGATTAGCTTATCTTCACCCCATCACCCTTCTAGACTATCTCTTCACTGCTCTAATTCCATATCTAGTTCCTTCCATGTGTCTTCAAACAACAAAAAAAAATAATAATCTGCAGACAATATTGATAATATAGACTCTTCATTTCCTTACTGACCTCATCTAATATCAGTATAAGCAATCACAACACAAATAATTTTATTATACTTTGCTTAACAAATCTTTCTGATTGCAGCAGTTTGTTGTGGTGCTCTAGATATTCTGGCCCTTATACTGCATCTTCTTCAGATGTCTGCACCTGGACTGGAGGATTCCCTGAGTTGAACAGTTCTATGGTGCTAAAGTATGTCTGGGGTCCATTGGTTGTGGGGTCTTACAATGCAAGGGTGTGTGGTAATATTTTTTGTAATTTTAAGATAATATTCCTTTGGTACAATAGTGTTTCAACAGGGGCTTCACCACCCCTTTTCTAGAAATTGATGGAAAATAATTAACTTTCTTGACATTTCAAATTACAGAGTCCAAGATATGCATTATAATGGATTCATAAAGCAAAAGTAGTAAAACGAAAGGCATGCAAGGCATAATAAAAAAGAAAAGCATGTACTGTAACATAGTGATAATAGTAATAATAAGCAGAATGAAAAACATATATTGTATATTGCATATGTGAGAATAATATTTATTAGGCAGGCTGTGTACACTATGAGTTTAAAGCTTATTAAATACACATACCACAGTGACACCCTATTATTAATCCTACTTTGCCTATGAGGGCACTCAGTTATATGACCGAGCATACTCTGCCTAGAGTTTGTGTCAGCGTTGTTCAGCTATAATAAGGCCATAAGATGGATTTCACTTTCCTCAAGTCACAGGATCCTTAAGGCATTTCCTGTAACTGTCTTAAGACAGAAATAATAATAATAATCTTAAGAGGAATAATTGGTGATTTTGGATGGTTTAGGTACATGTTTCCATATATATATTTTTATGTATTTTTGTATGCTGAGACTTTTAAGTTTTTCATTAGATGCTGTTTACATTTTTGAACTGCCAAGCCTTTACAGTCTTAGATGAACTTACTTGTGCATTTAACTAGTACATTTTTGGCCACAGGCATTTCTTGCAGCATCAATTTTAGTCACAAGTTCACACCTTTTAACAGCTGCTAGAACTAGCTCATTTCTATTTTTTGGGTGCTGGCAATAATTTCTATGTTTTTATGGAAATATTCTTTAATTTGTTCCTCATTTTTCCATTATATTTCTTTCATTAAAAATCTCAATGCAATTATAAACATGCTTCAGATAACTTGATTTAATTCAATCAAAGATCCATCTTACAAAAACATGATTTCCATTCCTTACTGTTCTCAAAACCAGAGTGTGTTGATATAAAGTTGATATATTGTGCATGCAAGAGACTAAATGGAAGGGGAGTAAGGCCAGGTGGATTGGAGGTGGATTCAAATTGTTCTATCATGGATAGGAGGAGAAATGGAGTAAGGGAGTAAGGGAGTACTCTGATGGAACAGTATATCAAAAGTGTTTTGGAGGTGAAAAGAGTGCCAGACAGAATAATGATTATGAAGCTGGAAATTGGAGGTGTGATGATAAATGTTGTTAGTGCATATGCCCCACAAGTTGGGTGTGCAATGGATGAGAAATAAGATTTTGGGGTGAGTTGGATGAAGTGATGAACAGTGTACCCAAGGGACAGAAAGTTGTGATTGGAGCAGATTTCAATGGACATGTTGGTGAAGGGAACAGAGGAGATGAGGAGGTGATGGGTAAGTATGGTGTCAAGGAGAGGAATGAAGAAGGACAGATTATAGTGGATTTTGCCAAAAGGATAGATAGATAGATAGATAGATAGATAGATAGATAGATAGATAGATAGATAGATAGATAGATAGATAGATAGATAGATAGATAGATAGATAGATAGATAGATAGATAGATAGATAGATAGATAGATAGATAGATAGATAGATAGATAGATAGATAGATAGATAGATAGATACTTTATTAATCCCAAGGGGATATTCACATAATCCAGCAGCAGTATACTGATACAAAAAACAATATTAAATTAAATAGTAATAAAAATGCATGTAAAAGCAGACAATAACTTTGAGTAATGTTAGCATTTACTCCCCCGGGTGGAACTGAAGAGTCACAAAGTGTGGGGGAGGAACGATCTCCTCAGTCTGTCAATGGAGCAAGACAGTGACAAAAGTCTGTCACTGAAGCTACTCCTCTGCCTGGAAATGACACTGTTCAGTGGATGCAGTGGATTCTTCATGATTGACAGGACTTTGCTTAATGTCCGTCGCTCTGCCACAGATGTTAAACTGTCCAACTTTACTCCTACAATAGAGCCTGCCTTCCTAACAAGCTTGTCCAGGCATGAGGCATCTTTCATCTTTATGCTGCCTCCTCAGCACACCACCGCATAGAAGAAGGCACTTGCCACAACCGTCTGGTAGAACATCTGCAGCATCTTATTGCAGATGTTGAAGGACGCCAACCTTCTAAGGAAGTATAGTCGGCTCTGACCTTTCTTACACAGAGCATCAGTATTGGCAGTCCAGTCCAGTTTGTCATCCAGCTGCACTCCCAGATAATTATAAGTCTGCACCCTCTGCACACAGTCACCTCTGATGATCACAGGGTCCATTAAGGGCCTGGGCCTCCTAAAATCCACCACCAGCTCCTTGGTCTTGCTGGTGTTAAGGTGTAAGTGGTTTGAGTCGCACCATTTAACAAAGTCTTTGATTAGCTTCCTGTACTCCTCCTCCTGCCCACTCCTGATGCAGCCCACAATAGCAGTGTCATCAGTGAACTTTTGCACGTGGCAGGACTCCGAGTCGTATTGGAAGTCTGATGTATATAGATTGAACAGGACCGGAGAATGTACAGTCCCCTGCGGCGCTCCTGTGTTGCTGACCACAATGTCAGACCTGCAGTTCCCAACACGCACATATTGAGGTCTGTCTGTAAGATAGTCCACGATCCATGCCACCAGGTGTGAGTCTACTCCCATCTCAGTCAGCTTGTCTCTAAGGTGCAGAGGTTGGATTGTGTTGAAGGCACTAGAGAAGTCCAAAAACATAATTCTTACAGCACCACTGTCTCTGTCCAAGTAGGAGAGGGATCGGTGTAGCATATAGATGATGGCATCCTCCGCTCCCACCTTCTCCTGGTATGCGAACTGCAGAGGGTCGAGGGCATGGCGGACCTGTGGCCTCAGGTGGTGAAGCAGCTGCTCCATGGTCTTCATCAGATGTGACATCAGAGCAACAGGCCGGAAGTCATTCAGCTCACTAGGACGTGATACCTTTGGGACTGGGGTGATACAAGATGTTTTCCAAAGCCTTGGGACTCTCCCCTGTTCCAGGCTCAGGCTGAAGATGTGCTGTAGAGGACTCCCCAGTTCCAACGCACAGGCCTTCAGCAGTTGTGGCGATACTCCATCTGGACCCGCTGCTTTGCTGGCACGAAGTCTTCTCAGCTCTCTGCTCACATGGGTTGCTGTAATTGTGGGTGGGGATGTCTTACACCTATGCTGGTATCAACAGAAGGATGGTTGGAGGATGCAGTACTCCGAGGTGAGAGTGGGTTAGGGTGATCAAACCTATTAAAGAAGTTGTTCATTTGGTTTGCTCTCTCCACATCTGTCTCGATGGTGGCACCCTGCTTCGAGCTGCAGCCAGTGATAATCTTCATTCCATCCCACACTTTCTTCATGCTGTTATTCTGCAACTTCTGCTCCAGCTTTCTCCTGTACTGCACTTTCGCCGCCCTGAGCTGGACTCGGAGTTCCTTCTGCACATGCTTGAGCTCATGCTGATCACCGTCTTTAAAAGCCCTTTTCTTCTGGTTCAAAAGGCCTTTGATATCACTTGTAATCCATGGCTTGTTGTTAGCATAGCAGTGTACTGTTCTTACTGGAACTACAATGTCCATACAAAAGTTGATGTAATCAGTTGTGCAGTCAACAGCCTCTTCAATGTTCTCACTATGTGACCCCAGCAGGATATCCCAGTCTGTAGTTCCAAAGCAGTCTCTCAGAGCCTGCTCTGCCTCAGGGGATCACTTCCTGAATGATCATGTGGTTGTAGGTAGCGCCTTCACTCTTGGTTTGTAGTGAGGCTGAAGCAGAACCAGGTTTTGATCCGCTTTCCCAAGCGCAGGCAGCGGGGTGGCGCTGTATGCGTCTTTAACGTTTGCATACAGTAGGTCGATAGTCCTATTTCCCCGGGTGTTACAGTCCACATACTGGGAGAAGGCAGGTAATGTTTTGTCACATGGTTAAAGTCTCCAGAGATTAGCACAAGTGCCTCAGGGTGCTGCGTTTGTAACTTAGCAACTGTGGAATGGATGATGTCACTCGCTATCTCCGCGTTCGCTTGAGGGGGGATGTAAACAATAACAACAATCACGTCTCTAAACTCTCTGGGCAAGTAATAGGGACGCAGACTTACAGCCAACAATTCAATGTCCCTGCAGCAATTGGAGATTTTAATGTTTACATGTCCTGAGTTGCACCATTTTGTATTGACATAGAGAGCGAGTCCCCCTCCTTTCTTCTTCCCGCAGGTACTTGCGTCTCTGTCCGCTCTAACTGTGCTAAACCCGGGTAGATGCAAAAAGTATAGAGAAGCAGAAGGAGTTACATTGCGTCTTTGTGGACCAGGAGAAAGCATATGACAGGGTGCCTCAAGAGGAGCTGTGGTATTGTATGAGGAAGTCTGGAGCAGCAGTGAAGTACATAAGAGTTGTACAGTATATGTACGAGGGAAGTGTGACAGTGGAAAGGTCTGCGGTAGGAGTGACGGATGCATTCAAAGTGGAGGTTAAATTACATCAGGGATCAGCTCTGAGCCCTTTCTTATTTGCAATTGTGATGGACAGGTTGACAGACGAGATTAGACAGGAGTCCCCGTGGACTATGATGTTTGATGATGACATTGTCATCTGTAGCGATAGTAGGGAGCAGGTTGAGGAGACCCTGGAGAGGTGGAGATATGCTCTGGAAAGGAGAGGAATGAAGGTCAGTAGGAAAAAAAACAGAATCAGAGGGAGGTCAGTGGAATGATGAGGATGCAAGGAGAAGAGTTGGCGAAGGTGGATGAGTTTAAATACTTGGAATCAACAGTACAGAGTAATAGGGATTGTGGAAGAGAGGTGAAAAAGAGAGTGCAGGCAGGGTGGAAAGGGTGGAGAAGAGTGTCAGGAGTAATTTGTGACAGACGGGTATCAGCAAGAGTGAAAGGGAAGGTCTACAGGATGATAGTGAGACCAGCTATGTTATATGGGTTGGAGACGGTGGCACTGACCAGAAAGCAGGAGACAGAACTGGAGGTGGCAGAGTTAAAGATGTTAAGATTTCCATTGGGTGTGACAAAGATGGATAGGATTAGAAATGAGTACATTAGAGGGTCAGCTCAAGTTGGACGGTTGACAGACAAAGTCAGAGAGGCGAGATTGCACTGGTTTGGACATGTACAGAGGAGAGATGCTGAGTATATTCAGAAAAGGATGTTAAGGATAGAACTGCCAGGTAAGAGGAAAAGAGGAAGGCCTAAGAGGAGGTTTATAGATGTGGTGAGAGAGGACGTGTAGGTGATGGGTGTAACAAAACAAGATGCAGAGGACAGGAAGATATGGAAAAAGATGATCTGCTCTACCAACCCCTAACAGGTGCAGCCAAAAGAAAAAGAAGAAGAAGACTGTTCTTAAAACCAGAATGTAAAAATGATGTATAGAGTGAGTGCTAATTGTTAAAGACTGTAAAAAGAGAACAGTAAAATTTACTGGTCTGTATTAACCAAAAGTGTTACAAAATAGCTCTTTACAAAGTACAATCTTATTAATACTGAAGGTAAGTATTTGAATACCTTAGTTAGGAATCTCCAAAGTTTTATTCTAAACAAAAGCTATTCCAACAAATAAGAAATCCTTAATTTAATTAAAATAATAATGATCTTGTATATTTATTTATATGTAAACTAAATAAGAAAAGAGTACAGTACTGATTAAGCACTAGCATTTCAGATCTTGTAACACTGGATAATAAATAACATGTTGGACATTATGCTTACAATCTGATTATATAGCAACAGATGACAAAACAGAATATTATAATTGGTTCTTAGATGAAGTCTTTATTTTTATTAATCCCTTACTAAGTGTTTGTTAAGTTTTGTGTTGACACTGTAGTACCCTCAAAGACAGTACACTTCTTTCTAAACAATAAATCTTGGATTGTTAAGGAGCTAAAAGGTCTCTTGAATGAGAAAAAGACAGCATTCAAATCCAGCAACAAAGAGTCTCTGAAAGACGCACAGCAAGTGTTTCAGAAAAAGCTGAGTGAAGGAAAGGAAGCTTTCAAAGCTACAAAAGAAAACTCACTCAGAATAACGTGAAAGATGTTTGGGATGGACTGGACATCTTTACTGAACTCAAGCAATCCAGGGCTCAGGTGCTAGAAGGGGACACTAATGGCCTGAATCAATTTTTCAGTTGATTTCCCTTCCCATTGGCACCTTCTCCCAGTGACCATGCCACCCCTACTACATCAACAACTCCTACCCCACCAACTCAGTATTGTCTATCCATTAGTAAAGACCAAGTAAGGAGACAACTAAGGAAACTACACACATTAAAAGCAGCGGTACTTGATGGAGTCAGCCCTTGAGTTATTAAGGCCTATGCTGACCAACCTTGTGTTATCCTTCTGTCACTTGTTCAGCCTGTCACTAAGGCTCCAGAAAGTGCTGCTGGTGTGGAAAACATCTTTCATTGTTCCTGTTCCAAGAAAGGCAGGCACCTCTTCATGTAATGACAGCAAGTCTGTGGCACTAACGCCTAACATCATCAACACCCTTGAGAAACTGGTCCTGGACTATATAAGTCCTCTTGTGGTAGACCTCCTGGACCGACTGCAGTTTGCTATCTCACAAAGATTGGAGTGGAGGATGCAATTATCTATCTGCTCCAAAAGGCTTATTCTTACCTGGCAAAGCAAGTAGAGATATAAAGGTGGAAGAGCCTATGGTGTTTTGGATAACTGACTATCTGTCAGGCAAAACTGCAATTTGTGAGACTCAGGGACCATGTCTTTGATATTAGCAACACTGGAGCATCACAAGGAACAATCCTGTCTCCTTTATTCTTCACTTGTTACACCTCTGACTATAAATATAATATAATAAATATAATAGGTCATGTCACTTGCAGAAACTCTGATATGATTTTGCACTTAATGGGTATATCGATAATGGGGTTGAGACTGAGTAGGAGTCAGGTGAAGAACTTTATTTCTTGGTGCAAAGAGAATTCTCTGCAACTTAACATCAGCAAAACCAAGGAACTGGTTTATAGACTTTCCCTATATTCAGGGAGAGGATGTAGAGGTGGTGCACTCCTACAAGTACTTGGGGGTCCACATCAATGACAGGTTGGATTGGTCTCAGAACACAGAGGAACTATATTAGAAAGGGCAGAGCAGACTCTTCTTCCTGATGAAGCTGCCTTTTTTATGTGGGAAGTGACATCCTTCATATCCTCTACAACTCTGTGATGGCCAGTGCAATTTTCTACACTGTGTTGTGATGGTCTGGTAACATCATTTCAAGAGATGCCCACCAGATTAACAAGCTAATTAAAAGGGCAGATTCAGTTATAGGACACACTCAGGACCCCAGTGGAGGTAGTAGCAAAGGACAGCAAAGGTGTGTCAGGAAACCCTACTGGTGATTCTTTATACCAACAGCAGTGTCTTCATAATGCCTCACTGTGACTGTGACAGCCAAGTCAGAAGTTTTCTTTTTTTTTATTGAAATGTTCTTCCTTTCTAGACATTCTGGTGTGTGGTGTGTATATTTATCTATGTATAAGTATTTATTTATTTGAAGAGCTTCTATAAAAAAACAAATTTCTCCCCTGGGACAAATTCTATCTATCTATCTATCTATCTATCTATCTATCTATCTATCTATCTATCTATCTATCTATCTATCTATCTATCTATCACCAGTCCATTAGATCATATTCCAACCAGTATGTTTAAAAAATAAACTATCATAGTGGCACAAACTACATTAAAATAAATGAAAACTTATTGAGTAGCATTGTCCATAATTGCTTCAGAGCTCTCATTTTTTAAAATTAAATAAAACAGATTTATATCTGTAATTCAAACTCTGCTCTACAGTTAATTCAAAACATGGCAATAAGAATCATAGCTGGTGTGGTGGTTGTGGGAAGAAGGGTTGATAAACAAAAAGCAGTTTGGAGTGCCAATATGGCCCTCCCCATTTAGTAACTTTCTTTCAAACAAAAATACCCCACGGGGGCATGACATAACAACAAAAGCAGCTGCCACTTAGCAAAATAGCCTCAATCATCTGGCTTCTGCCGATGATGCATTTTCTTGTAAAGAGGTTCTCTCTCGGGATCGTCTCCTTGGTCAAAGACGCCTCCATTTGGGGGACCGACCTTTTGCCCTCACCTGGAGTTTTCTCTGGGCTGTGGAGGAAGAACATGAGTAGGCTGTTAGCAGGAGCACCCCCACTCAGCCTTGGGCAGTACTACATACAGGAAGAGCTGGGATGGTGATCCTCAGACACACATGCATGACACGGGATATATGACTCTCTTTAATCACTTGAAATCAGTTTGGTTCAGAGTCAGTTTTAAAATATGCCTTTTGACATACAGTGTAATTTTTAAAAATTATATTTATCCTTTACAGAACAAATTAGTGTATATACTCCAAAACATTAATTGCATTCTAAATATAAAGGCTTACCTAATATTACAAAGATAAGTTAAACTTTTATAAGAGGTTAAGACTTTAACTATAAGGGCCCCAATTCCAGAATGATCAACCTTCTAATATTAGAGAAGCCCCTTCAGTGTCAACATATTAGCTAAGATGGGACATATATTTTTTATGCATTCTGTACATGCAGTATGTTAGAGTTTGTATTGCCTTTTTAAAACCTCAACGGTCATTCTAATCGATTGTTATTACGTCATTTCCTTTCTCTTTCTCTTCCTTGTGTCCTTCAGTTGCACTTGGACTGGATCCATTACCAATAAACCCATTGTCAAACCTTTCTAGTTTTCTGCTTGAATCATTGTTTTTTGCCTTTGCCATGGTATTGTTCTCACAATGGGCTTCGACTCCTGATTGACTTAGACATGTTGGAATGTGGGATTATAATTTTTTAAACTTTAAAAGAAATTGCATATTGGTATATGTTTATGTGAGAATATTTCTTTGTAAATACTGCCTTTTATGCACATTTTTAAGTCTTTATTTAACTATTTTGTATTTGCAACAAGAGCAGAGAATACATTGAATTAAATTACATGTATATTTACAAGGTAAGGTAAGTCAGCTTTGCAATATATACAAAAAGATGCTTTTTAAAATTCAGATGTTATAATTTCTGCAGTGGGCTGGCGCCCTGCCCAGGGTTTGTTTCCTGCCTTGCGCTCTGTGTTGGCTGGGATTGGCTCCAGCAGACCCCGTGACCCTGTAGTTTGGATATAGCGGGTTGGATAATGGATGGATGGATGGATATTGTAATTTTGATTATTTGTTCACCATCTCATGTAAATAGGATAAGTGCAGTATCTTTGCTTTACATGACAGCATGGTGTCCTGTGAATCTCCAAGCTTCTTCCCCCTAAGAACTAATGACAAAACTGTAATGTAAAAATATACTGTTTTCCTGTATGCCCTATAAATAGCATAGATGTCAGTCAGGTGACATCTAGCTGTAATCTTTATTCATGATGTAACATATGTGCTGCTAAGTGTTTCCAAGTAGAGAAATAAAGTAATTTAATTGTTTACACTACAGAGATCTATATTCTTTTTTAGACAGTTTCAATTACAACATTATCAATGATGTGCAGAATTGAGTGGCTACAGCGGCTCAAGCATTTCCCCTTTGCCATCACTGGTCCAAGTCATCTTTTCCAAATTAGTATTTAGAAAGGATTTGCCATTAGGACCTAACATACACTTTTTTTTTAATCCAAACACTGACTGAACCTTTCACTTAATTAAAAGACATGTCTCCCTTGCTACATTTAGAAAGACTAAAAATGTAACACTGTAAGAACTTTAGGAAAACTCTGTTGTCATAAAAAACACAGAACTTTAACAGTACAATTTTCTTGACAAGGCTTTTACCCCTTCCTGCTTTCTAAATTTATGCAGTATATTTTTTATGGCAGTTAATTTACAGTGAATGCAAAAAAGCAATAATGATGAATCGTACAGAGCAGCAGTTAATTCCTTGTTGTCCACACATTTGTCTGTACAAGAGAAATGTCATTTTTTCTTAAAAAAAGTGTTTCATTTTTAATAAATGTATATCTATATATAAAATAACACACAACAGTGCTAATTCTTATTATAACAATCTGTACAAGACAACTTCATTTTGAATTTGCAGACTAAACATAGGAATGGACAGTTTTAATTTAGTAAGCATATTAATTAAAGTCATAAATTGGCCTTTTGTTATTTTTTTCTTAATAAATTGTGAAGTTTGTGATCACTTAGAAAAGCCAGCCAGGACTAAGTACGGGGATCTTGAAAGAGGGTGGTGAAAACAAAAAACATCCCGTGGGCTAACATTTTTATCTGCCTCTACCCCAGTTTCAAAGCTGTCGACTCAGATGGAAATCAAACCCTGTCCATCAGCATCACACCAAAGGAGATGCTACTTTTTATAATGACAGCAGGAGAAAGAAGACATGTTATTGTTTTGAGTGTGTGTTTTGACAGTCGCTTGCTGTGCCATGTGTATCCTCCAATTTCATCTTTAAATGGCGTCTCTCCTTGGAGCCCCAACCCTTTAACTGCTTTCTGTTACCTTCTTTTTATACCATGTAGCTTTATCAGACTTAGAGTTGGCATTCCTTTCACAAGGGTAATGGAAAGGGTCCCACGCCTGAAAGCTGTATGAGTTATTAACATTAACAATGATCATTTAAGTAGTAGCCATTTAGAGCAAGAATTTTTAATGAAATTGTACCAGACACAGGTTTAATACAATTAACAGTACCACTAATCTGATAACCTCCTGTAAAATGTATTGTAGGAAACTGGCAAACAGTGGCTAATTAGTTTAACAGATACATGCATGAATTAATTATTTTAAAAATCTTACTAAATATATCTCACTGAAAATACTGCAAAGTTTGAATTAATGTGTTCTGTTATGCTCGAAATGGTAGTCTTTTTTAATATTTTTTTCAAAAAATGTAAATGTATTCAACCAGCAATTACCTTTATTGTTTACCCATGTAAAAGATTATGATGCTTGTTTAGTATTGATGGTATCATAATAGACTGAGAACCATTGCCTCACATGAGAGGTCCTTTGTGCCTGCTTCATGAAGGTAAGTCATCATATTAATTGCATGCACCTTAGCTTTACATGCTGTGAAGGTTAGTGAAGAAAATGATTAGTGAGCTGGGGTGAAGTCTTAGGAGATTTGCAGGGAGAAAATATTCAACAGCTTAGACCAGTAAAAAAGATTTGGAGGCACTGAGGGAACACTGCCTGATATCAGTGTTGTTAAAGATTTATCTCTTTAAACAGCACTGCGCAGGAGACTTTATCAGTTGTGTGTGAAGGGTTTATTTTTCAAGCAGCCATGGCATTTGAAGGGCTTGGCATTGAAGGAGTGTCTGAAGGCAAAGACTAGAAAGGCACAGTTCAAATTGTACTGTACAATCTGAAACACTTAAGCCTCTTTTAGATGACTTTGATTTATCGGACTGAATAAGGCACAAGGTAGTTTACCTGCTGACATGCTGGTTGTTATTTATTTCAGACTTAAATTTTTGCAAGATGACTTGAACATTTTACTAATGCCCTCATGCACTAAAAATCATTTAAAAATATTTATTATGCAGGCAACAGAACATATTTTCAGAATACAGTAGTGACTTAAAAGCTAGGTAGCAGCTGGAATTAAATATTGGCTTCAGAAATACACATTTTGGTCAGACAATAGGAGCTTTACCCAAAGGGGCTGACACAAATATGTAGCCGAAGGACAATTCAAAAAGAAAGCCCAAAGTTTAAAAATGATCTATAAAATACTTATTTGTTAACAAGCAATATGGTGGTATAGTGTTTAACACAGCTCTAGGACAATGGGTTCAGCTCTCACTCAGTTTTGTGTATTCTCACTGCGTCCGTATGTGGTTGTCCTCTCTGTAATCTGATGTTATTCCATATTTCTGAGATATATAGTACATGAATTCAGATTTAGATCCTGCCTTACATGCAACATTTCCAGAACAAGTTCAGTTGCCCTGCAACCCTTGCATATGGTGGTCTGGGAATTGGATACAAGGAGTGAATAGAAAACATCTTTTTGACCCAAACTGGTAGTAGACATACCATAACCAGAATAAAAGACTGTTTTATTCTTGTTATGCTGCCAATGTAAACTTGAAGATAAGAGTTTAACCTAAATGTAGCATATGAGTGTGGTGTTCTTCTTCTGTAATATCAACATTTACTTATTTTGTACATTTTGATGCTAACGTGTATCTGAAAGTGCTTTTCAAATAATAAAAGAAAAATCTAAACTAAATTACATTTCCTTTTAGTTTAATTATAAGCAGGTATGCAATTGTTAGAACTGCTGCCTCACAGAGTCACCATTCTGAGTTTAAAATTCATGCTCTGGCTGTGTGGAATTGGTTTGGGTATTTCGTTGGGTTTGTAAGATGCAAATCTGAGCTACTGGGAGTGTGCAAATATGGGTGCAGTGCTGAACTGGTATCTTTCCCAGGGTTTGATGTTAACTTGCATCTGATACTGGCAGGATAGGCTCCAATGTCAGAAAATTCTGATCTGGCTTAAATGGGGCTCATCTTTAGATATTAATGCATATTACTTTAGCTCCTCAAGAATCTGCCACATTAGTATTCATTTAGAGTTCCACATAAAATCCACCTGTAGGGAAGGGCATAGGCCTATTTATTGATAACCATTCACTTTTTCTTAGGCTTCCTCCTTTGTAGTATTTCAAATGTTGCCATTTCATCACTCAATTTCTGATTCTTTTATTTACCCTATACAGCAGGCCTATTCAAATGGCAGCCCATGGGCCACAACTTTCCTAGAAGCAACTTCCGAGTGGCTCAGCCCTTGGTCCCACCAGGGCTCCAGACTGCAAATACAACCAAAAAATAGGCTTTGACAATTATCATTTCTACTTAGTTTGCCAGATGCAAATTAAATCATTAAACTTTAAACTAATTATATTGTAACAGATGCAAAAGGCCATTTTTGCATTGTTAAGCAGATGTGCTGTTAACATATGTGTCAGTATGGGCTTCCCCTTGCATATCTCTGAAGCATATAAAGGCTTGTTTATATCCCACGCTGGTTGCAAAGGAGTTGCGTCAAAAATGACGTCAGACTTGAAGATGCGTGGGGGAAAATATTTCGAAGTACATGGCGTTGCTGAAGGGACGGCCATGAATTTCAGAGAGAGTCTGGTTACGCTAGTGCCGGAATAATAAACGAAAGGCTGAATATGATGCAACCGGTCATAAAACAAAAGGTAGGCATGCAAAACATTTGAAATTCCGCTGCCCATCATATAGGTCCCCAGTTATGAAGATACCTGTGCCACGTGAAGTTCAGTTGTCCCTTCTGATTTAGCGCAGGCACACTAAAGGTGTGATTATCACCGCTCTCCTTGTGTTCTCGCATCTTTGCATGCTGTTTCATTTTTGATGTAATGCATACCTCATGCAAAATGCTGGCCTGTCCGTCAGTAATCAAGTACGAGCAGTCGCCTGCCAACTGTTTCGTCAAGCACAGTGATGTGATGAAGTCTGCGTTTTAATGTTGAACGTGTGTTACAGTCATTTTACTGGGCTGCTCTGTGGTTGACGGTGGACTTTGTTAAAATGCTATTGAAAAATGCCACTTCGTTAGTTGTTACTTAAGTTGTTTTGGCGTGCGCACAGTATGTTCTGTTACCAATAAATTCTTCAACGGGAGCTCATCAACAAAGAAACATGGAAAATAAGATTAAGTAAAAAAAAAAATAATAGTAATGATTATAATTAATTATTCATTGCTTGACACCCAGTAGCTCTGTACAGACATTTTAAAGACAAATTATTAAAATTATTAATACTGTGCACGTTTTTTTGATTTTATGAACTTTGAGATGTGCCTGGGTCAGATGTGAGCAAAATGTTATTTTTTTATTTCAGTAGTGGAAAAAAAGTATTGCCACTACCTCAGATTCTGCTCAGTTATAGCTTTTATTTGTTTTTTTATACATATTTTGATATGCCTTTGTCATGTTTAAATGTAAAAGGGAAACAATGAATAAACATTACTTTTTTTTAATTCATTAATTTGGTTTGATTTAAAATTTGTCATTGCCTGCTGCTTACTAGCCACTGAAAATGTCTGGCCCAGTTGAAATTGTAATTGAATAGCCCTGCTATACAGTAAACCCTTGCTATCCGTGGATTCCATTCCCACATGTTTGCTCAAGTTCATGACAGAATTAAGCCTAAGTACAGCTATATAACTGTACAAATGTGCCAATGGAAGAAAAAGCAGGGACAAGTTAGACCAAAATTGCTTTGAATCCTTATTGAAATTTCAAGCCACTATTCCACTTGGACACCAGTCTTGTCTGCTTACAGAACTACTGGTGATCCAGTTTGTATCGTGTGAACTGCCACACTCTATTTACTTTCATTTATGAATCTAGTTATTTTATAATGTTTAAAGATTAAAATTTATTAACCTGCTTTTCTGCTTACATTGTTTCTAGTCTACTTTCTGAGGCTTGCATCCATGTCATATTTTCAGCTAAGTCAACCAGGGGTGTAAGAGAGAGAGAGAGAGAAAATGCCCAATACTAGAGTGATAGTCCTGGATACCTGGATAAAGTCAGGAGGAGCTACTAACAGTAAGGTAATAGGCTATAGTGCATTGCCACTGTGAGCTGTATATTCCTAAAGGTCGTTAAATGTAAAAATTAGCAAATGAAAACAGCAGCAGACGTACCTGGGTAGGCAAATAAAATAATATCTGCTTTTGTTGTTTTATAGAGAGGTTGCCCCAAAAGTCTTTCACTGATAAAACATATGACCATTTTTTTTAATTTCCTATGTATTGTATGTTCCAATATTCTTATCATCAAAATTATCATGCACCATACCTCTTTAATATGCTAAAAGTTAAATGTCTATACATTAAGTTCATAATTTCTAAAATATTATACAGTAGTGATGATCATTTATATTTTGTGTTATTTTGCTACTACATCACAAGAAGGATAAAAAGATAAAGTTTAAAGAAGTGATACCAAGCAATCCCAAAACTTGTCATCTCCAAGCTAAAGGTTGATACTGTTTTCTCTTAGGTTCATAAGTCCACACTGAATATCATGGCAATATGATTTTTTGTTACAATGACAATATACTATATTTTATATAAACATAAATTTAAAAATTGGCTTTTAATTTGCAGATACAGTGGAACAAGTAAATCTTTCGGCACTGAATTTTCATTTTAAGGTATTTCTCACTTCACATTCACATATTCCAAAAAAGGATTAGCCACTTTCTACTTTTTATCACTCAAGTAGTGGTAGCCCAACTTTGTTAAAAAGGAATCTGGTTTGATTTTGCCTATTGACACTTCAGAATGTACCACGAGAGCCATTCTTCCTGGTCTGCCAACTGTTAAAAGAGATATTTAAAGCAATAATTTCTGAATATCCCTTATGTGGTAATAAGCAAGCCTTGAAATGTAAAAATGTTTTGGGTCAGCCTCCCATATAATTGGAAATTGGCTGCAAATGTAAAGATTTGTTGAGAAAAGGTCTTTACAGACAAGAGTCAAAAACAGAACTGACTGATGTTATGGTACAGACAAGGTGGTTTTAAAGTCAAAAGGGGGGAAATGATGTCATCTGGGAGTTATAACCAGAAGTCATGTCATCTGGGGGTGGAACTGGAAGTAGCACCATCTGAAGTGGAACCAGACGTGACGTCATAGGGCCCAGACAGAATTTCCTGCAAATAGGGTCAGTACACTCTGCCACCCCCTGGTCCAACTGGGAACAACCTTCTTTTGAGCCTTTTAGCTGCCTCCCATGCACACATGTGTGACACCTATTAATTTGTTTTTCTTCTAAAACACAGGAAGGAGCAATCTTATTTCAGAAGGAAATTATCTGTAAAAATAATATTTTATTCCTGTTGTGCCTTTAAACTATGTCATCATTTGAAATAGAAGACCCTGTCTCCTGAACAATACATATGTTCTTCTACATGGCTGACATATACTCTAGCTAACCACGGTTTCACAATTAAATAATCTTCAATTTATATATTTAAAAAAACCCAGTGTGCAGTAATAAACATTCAATTTCATTATCCCCTTGAAATTTAGCAATATGTGTGTCATTTACTTTTTTGCCTACAGCTATGCTTCTCACAGGCATTTATTTAGGAAAGCTTTATAAATGACATTGCTTTAGCTCCTTTGGCAACTCCAGTTCTAAATTTATCATTATGATCATCAAAAGTGCAGTAATTTTGTCCAATTGCAATATTTCATCATAATTATTAAAAATTAAAAGTCTGTGATCTTCCCTGATTGCACAAAAACATTTATGTCATCTTAAAATGTAAGAATGTAAAACTCCTTCTGTTTTTCAGAAAAGATACTTGTTTTAAAAGCACAGAGGAAAATAAAGGAATCAGCTACTTACTGCATATTCTCGATAGAAGACTGAGACATCACAACCTGTGACACTGTTAAGGACACTTTGAAGAACAGACTGCTCTGAGAAGTAGCAAATACTGGGAGATGCAACTTACATGAATTTCAAAATGATCTGAAGCTCTTCCTTTGACTGCTTATATGTGATATGTTGAGTGTGTGTGTGTGCATTTATTAACCATTCTTAAATTTATCAGTTATTTCAGCTCAGCCAGTCACCTTATTGAGGCTTAACAAGATTTTATTCATTTTTAATTACATGCATACAGGCTGCTTTGGAATAAATGGGTCCACTTTGTAGTGGCAGTAGCATGAAGCAGAACTTTTTAAATTCATTGACAAATGTTTAACATAAACAAATGTAGTCACACCAAAGAAAAAGATTTATTAAATTAATTTAATTTTAGGTAGTACATACTAAAGTATAGGGAATTAGAGCATGAACTGGTGCCATTAGGAGGCCACATTTCCCCAGTCCTTAGTAAAAGTCATTCATTGACATGAAGTATGGACAACTATAGTAAATTCTAACTAGTGGTACACCCAGGAGGAGTCATTATTCACTCTCAAGGGCCAGCAACTCAGCACAGTGAAATGTCTGACTGACTTAATCTTCATATATTCTTCAGAAATTAGAAGAATTTTGGAGACCACATTTGTTTAGCATTAGAGAACAGAGTACCCAACAGTCTGTAGGGGAGCCTGATCCTCCTTTAAGGGAGAAGAAATGTTGGAAGAGATATGGATCCATGATGTCCCTTATATAGAATGGTTAGCCTGGGGTTTGAATATGACATTTAGTTCTTAATGGGCTTTGGAGAGCTCATGGAGTTAAGAGTCACAGAGAAGCTTTAGACAGAGTCTTAGTAAGGTGTTATTGTTAGTTTAATAAAGTTGACCTCAGACAGGACTGATTCCGGAGTGATCTAGAAGTATCCTTGTGCCTCATAGCCACCTCACTGATAGAGAAGAACTTAGTGTAGTGTAAGGGCATAGAAAAGAAATAAGCACTCAGCTAAGTAAAAAAGGAAAGTAACAGTATTGTGGGTGACAAATGGACAGCCACTACATTGATAATCAGAAGCTCAAGAAACATCAGGCAAGCCCCATAATGGCTACAGGATTGTTATTTGGCCTTGTGTTGCTTTTACTTCTTTCTTCTTTGTTTTTATGTTCCTTTTTTCATTTTTTGTTCAATAAATGTGTTTATATTTATTTATAATAGAAACACTTTGATCCTGGGAAATGAACTATATTATTATTATTATTATTATTACTACCATCAATAAAGTAAACCTTGATAAACTATACCCTTGAAATTCAACACTCCTATCCTTTTTCTTAAAATATATAAATGCCATTGTAAAATAAGTGCATGATTTTAGACTGAAAATCTAAAGAAGTGAAAGGAGACCCACACCAGCTTCCTATATTTTCATCCATCCATCCATTACTCAAACTGCTATATCCTAACATAGGGTCATGGGGGTCTGCAGGAGCCAATCCCAGGCAACACAGGGTGCAAGGCAGGAACAAACCCCAGGCAGGGCGCCAACCTACCACAGGGCACACACACACACACACCAAGCACAATTTAGGATCGCCAATATGCCTAACCTGCATGTCTTTGGACTGTGGGAGGAAACCCATGCAGACACGGGGAGAATATGCAAAAGAAGTGAACCCAGGTCTCCTTACTGCGAGGCAGCAGTGCTACCACTGCGCCACCGTGCCACCCTTCCCATATTTTACATTCACAATTTTCTTTTTCATTGACCTATTTTCATAAACCCACTTAATTCAAGAATTAGAGTCACATACACAGACTATGAGCCCACTGCAGGAAAAGCCCACATTTTCATACCTTCAGACTAGGCCCATTTAAACAGGCATCCCTCCATCCGTCACACACATCTTTGGGACATTACAGAAGAACAGAATACCTTAAGAAAAATGTGCTCTTATTCAAACCTAGGCTCTTCATTCCTAATGAGACTAGAACAACCTGATTTGATAACTGAGACAACATCATTTTTCTGCAATTAACACTGCATCTCAGTTGCATTTGTAACATGGCTTGTGCTAAAGTGGCTTCTTTTTTTCTTTAATAATCATGGTGCTTTGTTGTACTGCCTATAAATATGTATACTGTATAGTCATTAAGGATTTTGTATTACAATATATTCAAAACTGATCTTCTAACCTGTTTTTAGGTCTTTGCAAATGTAAAACTTTGAAAAAAGATTTTGTGGTAAAATACTTTAAATAGCATATTCATTGTTAGCAGTTTGAAGATATTCTGTTGTCAGTAGAGGGCAGCAGAGTAAGTCTAAATTGTGAAGTGCAACTTTGAACTCTCTGTTAAGCCTTTTGTTGAAGTATGCTTTTAATTGTCAGTTGTTTCTTGGTAGTAACAAACACTTTTTATGTTTTTTTTCCAATTATATTTTATAACAGATGTGTTAACATAAAATGGTGTAATGGTGTATCATCTTAATTTCACAGCTAGAAAATGAATTAGAGAAATTTGTAAAAAAATGACTGTGAAATGTAGTGGGAAATATGTAACACAAAAAAGTAAATTTTTGCTAAATGAAAATTTAGTATTACTGTAATATCAGCAAAAAGTACATATCAAAACATTTACTTTTTGAATTATATGATTTAAATCATGAAAGAAGCATAGGTGAATGCCATAACACCCACCCTGTCACTGCAAGAGAGAGAGAGACAGGTTAGGAGCGCATTGCTGTACGCACCACATTACAAACCAACTCAGGATCCCAGGTTAGGACCCGAGTACAGCCATGCAACAGGTGATACCTCAGCACAACACTAATTCAAATGGAATGAAACAGTGTGAGGTATTTTATGGTGGCTGGAGTGCCATTTCTGCCACCAACTCCCAGGTTTTCCCTGTAGGTTGGAGGGCCTATATGCAGGACTGGATGCAGTTTAATGTCATACCCAGGACGGAGCAATTGCAGATTAAGGGCCTTGCTAAACGGCCCAACACAGTACAGTCTCTTTTAGCATTTACGGGATATGAACAGGCAACCTTCCAATTGCCAGTGCAAATCCCCAGTCTCAGAGCCACCACTCCACCTTTGTCATTGCAAGAGTGGGCTAAACTCAGCTCAGTCAAGCCACACTGCTATGCAATTCTTATGACTGGCATTCCTACAGTTTTCACTTAGATGGGCCACCTTGAATTCACATTTGCACATCCATTTAATATTCCAGTGAATTTAATCTGCCCTAACCATTCTTTTTATCAAACAATTCATTACATATTATGTATTATATAGTAACTTTCACATATCTTGTTAACCCAAGGTACAGAATAATATAGTTTTTCCAGTAAAAACATAGCATAGCAAATTGAAGTTTAAGGAAAGATAAATAACAAAAAGTAAAATCCAGTGTTTGCAACAATTTGGAAAAATTAACATAAAAAGGAGCAGGTGGGTACATTTTCATACATAGGATAGAAGAATCAGTATCAATATATCAGATACAACAGAACTATTGTGATTTTTCTGCATTGTAATTTTTATATATCTGTACCATTTTGTGTTATGTGAATTTCATGTGAATTTTGTGTTTTCTGAAATTATGCATAACTTACTTTTGGGACAATGACATAAACACTTACACATTATATAAAGTTAGTGGAGCAACTGCCTAAATTTAGGCTGAAGGATGTCCAAACTTCTGTAAAGATTACTCATTCAAATAGATTTTTTGCAAATGACCTTGCTTTACTTAAAAAGACAAATTATATAAATATTTAGTCATGCATCTGCACCTGTGGTATCACTCCTTTCTCCCACAGCCCAGAGAAACCTCCCAATAAGGGCAACAGGTCGCTCCCCTTCCGGTCCAGCCACTATAAAGCCAAGGTGCTCCCAGTAGGAGTCGTCTTGCTCCATCTCAGACCACAAGATGGAGCTCCTACCCAAATATATCAAATTCTCCACAGAGCCATGAACCACCCTCAGCTTGGCTGATTTTCTTTTGTTTATTTGTAATTATTAACTTCATTCAGTGCTTGTCTATTTGGGACTCTGAAATAATTTTAAAAAAGGCGACACCCAGTTGGTGCCCCAGCATTTCTTTTTGTGGATATTGTGTTCCCTAGGTCAACGACAATATATTATCACTATATACAGTCGGGGAATGTAAACTCAGACCAGTTTATCTGACCTGAATGAATTCCATCTCTCCAGGATGTCACAATGGCACTTTTCCTAGCCACTCACAGCCACTCCTGAGGAAAAGCATGGGCAGCATTGACTCAATTCTGAAGGATGCAGGCACCCAACGAATACTCAACCTGTTTTAGAGGTAGCCCAAATTCCAAGGAGGCAGGAATTATCAGTTTTCACCTGGGGTACATTACATGGACTCCTGTATGGCTGTCCGGAGGAACAGGGTGCATCTGTTGGTCCTAAATATGCTGGCTTTCAATTACCATCTTAGTCAGATGTGCTGTTAACATTCAGACGAACCTTTCAGCCAACCCATCACTCTGTGGATACAAGAGCAAAGTGTGTGCCTTTTGGATCTGCAACTGGTTACACACCTGTTAAATGTCCTGCTCTAAAAGTTTTATCCCTGATCTGAATGCAGTTCCCCTGGAACTGCAAACTTTCTCAACAAACCTTCAATAAGGGCATTAACTATAGTTTCAGCCTCTTGATCAGGTAGTGGGTACACTTCTGGCCATTTAGCTAAGTAGTCCATCGCCACTAAAACGTACTTGTTACTAAATGTGATGTACTATATATACAGCATGGTACCAGTAACGGCATACTGCACAATAATGTGCAGTGAATACACTTGACTTGAGAATTCATAGTTTTCTTACTCTTTCTCTGTATGTTTGCTCAGAGGTTGATGCGCTTGCTGCTTGCTAAACAGCTCTTCATTTCTCCTCCCTAGCGGCCTGCTCCTTCTCTTCTTTCTTAGGCATCTTTTTGCATTAAAACTGATTAAGTCAGTGTTTGTGTTGCAATTACTTAATTTTTCACTTAAGCTGGCACTTATTAAGTCTTCAATCTGTCTCAATAATGATTTAAGATATGAAGAGGTTGAGGAAGTGATAGCGAAGGTGGTAGGGATGAGAATGGCGCCCGTATGCATGTGTCACACAGCCGCCCTGCTGGCCACTGTCGAGAGTTGATTCTACAATAAAATAAAATAAACATAAAAAGAGGAATAACCTTGCAGGCCAATCATCACCCCAAAAGTGGATAGTAGACGTGACGTAGTATATGTGTGCCAAATTTCAGGTCAATAGGTCAAACGGTTTGTGAGCTTCAGGTGATTTAAAGACCTGGACTTCACTCGCCCACCCCCTACAACACCCCCCTAGGGGCGCGCTATGCTCCAGCACGCTAAGGAAATGTGGACGGATCAGCTGCTGTCTTGCTGCTGCTGCTGCCGAGCTGCATGTTCTGCTTGTCGTGCTGTGCATCGATCATTTAAAATCCTGTACAGCAGCTGTCCTTTTGACTCACTGCCTTGTCTCACGGGACATCAAAGTGTCTTCCGAGAACATGATGTATCAACCCAAGATTTTTTTATTATAATAGAAGAGATATAAAACATGGTCAGGTTTGGGATGGGTTACAAATTAGCCTAGTGAGAAATCAAGCAAAATGACACCTTTTATTGGCTAACTAAAATGGTTACAATATGCAGGCTTTCAAGGCAACTCAGGCCTCTTCTTCAGACAATATCCTCGTCATTCTTGTCTATGCTAAAAAAAAGAATGTTACATTAAACCAACCTGTCATGTTACTTGGCTGCAGAAAATGTATCTTGTCTGTTATTATTTTGGTGTTTTCTTAAGAATTACCTGAATGTTTTGATAGTTAGTTTCAGGAGAAAGTGTAGTTAGCTCTGCTATATTGTGAGTTATGGAATTGTTAACTAAGCATTTTTTGTTGGTAACCGCTACCATAATACACGTATACAGGTTTCAAAAGCTATTCCTAAGATACAGTATATAAACAGGCTGTAGTGTTGGCTGCCATTTGTGATATCAGTAGAGCGAGGTAAAACAGCTGATTTTTGGAAACATGATATTAGTTTTATGAACTCTGGATGACGCCACAAGAGCACTTCTTACAACCCCTGTATTTGAATAATGCTTAAAAAAATGTAATTTTCTGTCTTACCTGTTCTGAGCTAATTGTGTTGGGTTACAGATGTAAAAGAAAGGGAAAGTACTGAACTACAACAGAAGTCAGTTCTGGCAATATGGGATTTGAAGCATTCTATTAAGGTCTACATAATAAACAGTTTAAAATGGAATATGGTCACCCTAGGACCCTATCATGATAAAACAGGCATGAAAAACTCTCCTAGAGATGAACAAATGCCCAACATAGGAATTACTTCATAATTTGCAGGGCACTCTCACTACAAATTTGGCTGTTACAGGTCTGTCCGGCAGATGCTGACTCAATTTGATCCAACTTACCAGTAATTAAGGATCAGTTGGTAGTTCAGCACTTATCCTTATCTAAGTGCCCAGAGGATACATCTCAGAAAACATGACACAACTTTAAAGCTGATCATTAATCTTGGACCCAAGACACTCTGATTTAAGATATGCTTATTAGCAACTTTGTGTTTGAACATTAGGCTTGTTGTGGACCATCCATGACTAAGACAGACAACTAATAAAAATTCATATATAGACTTTGAAGGGTTACTTTGACACTATAAGAATTCATTTAACATTGGTGATTTTCTGTGTGAATAAAGGAAAATAGATAAACAGCAGAAGATAGAACAGTTTCACATCAAACATAATTGCCTTTACTTCACTACTAGCTCTTAGACTTGTCTTGCTCAACTGGAAGAATCCTAACCCACCTCTGCTAAGTCAGTGGGTAACTGATGTACTATGATGATCTAATATACTATTAGAAATTAGAAAAAAATCAAATTCTCACTTAGAAGATATGTTCAAAACTTTTTTAAAACTTTAAAACTGAATCGATAACATTTTAGAATAAGCATTTATATTCGGGGAAAAGATTCCTTTCTCTCTTTACTACTCTTAATAGTTTTGGTCTAGCTGTCAGCCTTCCTCTCTTTCTCATGAGTGGGGGTTGATTTGAATTTAGTTTTGTTAAGTATAACTTGATTGTATGGAATGTTATATGTTTTTAATAAATTCAATAAGAGATAAAAAAGCATGTTCTAACTGATGGGGTCACTGCATGATCTTGTGATTGTATTGTAATTAAATGCACATTGTTTCTCTTTATTAAAAAATACAATAATTTACAATTCAAGTAAGTAAAATGGCTTTATGATCATTTGATCTAGCAAATAAAATACTAGTGTGTTTTAAATTTGCTTTTACTGAACACTTACATGTATTATGTGTGCAGCTCACCACAAGAAATTAAAATATATATTTGCATTAAATTCAGTTCAAAATGAACTTGTGACCATTAAGAGGAGATAAAAAGCCACTTTCTGCAGCACTGAGAAAGGGCAGCTCCCAGCCCTACTAAAGTGTAAAGAAATTCATCCATTAGAAGATGCATTATTAATACAGCAAACCATGAAATTTAAAGCAGTAGAATTTAATTTATGCAGTTTGACAGTTTGCATTGCAGAAACTGGTATTGTCATTGTCATCTTCTAATGAATTCAGAGTGGAATATATGGTCGCCAGACTCATAATGGATTCAGTTCTGTATGCTGGTGGATTAGTATTGGTGACAAGTGCTGAAGTACCTGTAATTTTTTTCTTTCTCATATTCATTCATCCATCTATTTATTGATCCAGTTTCAGGATCACGAGATTCTAGTAGCATCAGACATACGGTAGGATGGGATATCAAGAATCTTTTTTTTTCTCAGTCTGGTCTGATTCAAGTCAGGGTTGCAGAGGGCCAAGGGAAAACAAGAACCAGCCCTGAACAGAACCTGTCCTATTAAAAGAAATAGTTAATTGTTGGCACACATCTCTTTCCAACTTTCATATCTTCCCAGTGCTTAAAACCACGTTCATGTAGATTCATAAAAGTGAAACACAGAACGTTCACAGTTAACTGAATGTTACTGTAGGCAGATTCAGACTTAGTAGGGGCAGGGCCCCTGGGCTTAAACCACTATTCGGGCCCATCAAGTTGTTCTCAGGGAGAAACTAGTATCTATTATTAAAGCTTGGAAGTCACCTAAAGTTGTATAAGCAGTACACAAGAACAGCAATTAGTGACAAAATATGAAATACATAAATGGATAGCAGCAAATACAACATAAACATAATCTGAAATTATGAGTGATATAGAAATAAACACAGTATTCAATGCCAAAGCTTAGAATATTTGATAGCCATCACAGCGCAGTGTGACATGTCAGATATTAAAAACAAAGACACTTTGCTTCTGCAAATACCTATTTTGAGAAAGAGTGAGAGAGAAGGAGGGAGGAAAAATATTTTAAAACATGATTTTGGCACCTATTTATTTTCACAGTATTGGGTATTTCCAGATTTTAAGGTAAAATTAAGAAAAAAATGAAAACAAAAATAAAAATAAAATAAAGACACATCAGTTGTTTGTTCACCACTTTACAGACTCCAGGCACTTTTGTCAAGTTGCCAATAAACTTTACTGACAAAACAGTAATCATATGAGGTCCAGTTTTTGTTGCTTCCTTGCCAAACAACCTTTCCAAATAGTGTGATTGGTTAAAAAATAAAACACTCTGCTCAGGTATGTAAAGTGTAAAGAACAATTTTATTTTCAAATACGATTTCTTACTACTTTCACAGTCATATGTAAAATGCCATCATTTACAAATAGCCTGAAATTGCAAGAGATCATCTGCATTTGATAAATCTGCCTTGTGCCCTGGAGATCAGTAAATGGCAGCTTTGAAAGTTGCCTAAAGCTGGTCTGACACCCCACACATTTAGACGTGGTGTTGTAGTTTACTGTTTATTCAAAATCTTTCCCTTTATATGTTTCACTATCACTAGAACTAGATTCTGTAATGCTGTCACTGTCAAAGCAATACAATGCATATTCATACTCCACTCTCCTGCTACCACAAAAGTTCTTTTGCATGCAGTTCACTGGAGATGCGTAAACTCAGTGATGATGAAGCATGTGCATTTAGTGGTGGATGAATAATCTCAAGAATAATGGAAAAGGGGGTCAGGACTTGATTGACCAGTCTAGTGGTCAGGCCCCATAGCTCCTAGAGCCGTGCAGAGATCCAGCCATGACTGCAAGCTATCAGACATTGCTCACTGCTCCTTCCACTATATGTTGTTTACAGTTGAACGCACACACCCAGTAGCGTTGCTAGCTAGCACTAACCATACTTCAATTACATGATGGAGAAGTGGGAAAAAAAGGAAGCACAGTGCTTGAGAATTGTAAGTTACAACTCTTAAAAACCGGTAAAGTGATTCTGCATACATTTTTTTTTTCATTTCCCCACTTCATAGAGACAGTTACATGGTTACTGTGGCCTAGCAACAAAACCAAATGGGCATTTGTCAACAGCAAGTATGATAAGGGAAGGTGCAACACAACAGCTGGCTATTTTTGGACTACACCATTGTGGAATTGTGGTGCAGCAAAGTTTTATTCTCAACTCTTGTCAACTCACTTAATTTCTAAAGTCACATGATGGTATTTTTAAAATGTTCTTATTCCAGAATATTTTGGGACACCTCATACTTGCAATGGGTAAAAAAAAATCAATGAGTGCCTGTTGGATATTCAAATATGTTGTACGTCAGCTATGGTCCTCAAAGTGCCAATTCTGTGAGTTAAAATGGTATAGACTGATCTAAATGATCTAAATCTAATGACCACCTTTTGGTTTTAGAAACAGTTAAGTTACAGAAAATGCAGGTTTGGATTAATGACTAGCTGAAAATGAAGCCAAAAGTATGTCTACTTCTGTGTGTTTAAAGTGTGTTTGGTGAAACAACAGACTTTTTAACTCAGGCGAAAGAAAACTGTTGTTGATAATTCTCAAAATAAATGTGCATAAGCACCAAGCTCTGCTTCCGTATAGGTATGTCAATACACTCCTTCTTTCAGTATTTTTATTTCTGGAAGATTTACTAACAAATACTAATTAACGTCTCACTGTGAAAAATAAATAGATATTTTACTGAGCTTTAAAATAAAACATTCACTTATTATTTCTACTGCACAATGATAAATTTCCTCATGCTGATGGGACTTACATGAGCTTTAAATTAGATTTAAAATTTATTGATCAGAAAAGCCACAAAAGGAAAATTTCCACCTTTTGAAAATGATTACCAGTATTTAAAGTGAATCAAAGTATGATATTTTTCACAGTTTAATTATTGAAGAGTTCATATTTAAAGCTTTTCAATTCTTAGTAAATAATTTATAATGTCAAGAAAAGTTTGTAGCCGGAAGCTAGACTCACTATAGCATTGCATGCATGTTAAATGCATCCATCTCTTATTAAAGACAGTAGGGACATGTATAGCTATATCTCTAGTTTTTCTTTTTCCTATTTGAAGGACTGCTTTCTGAAAGTGTGATTTAAAGATTAAATTAACATTATTATTGATGTACAGTGTTGAAAACAGTCTGTGCTGTAAATATAAGAATAAGGCACTTAAGTGCTTTACTTACCTGCAGTTTTTCTTTAGCTTTAGTAAAACAATTGGCATACTGTATGTTATTTGCTTTGCTATGACCGTGTGGCTATAGCTTTGTACTGTTTCACCAATATTTCTTATTTCAGATGGAAGGTGTGATAAAATAGTGAAAATGAAAGGATTTTCTTAAAGATTAAAAAAGGAATGCATCAACGCTATAATACTGATGTCAAAAAGGTAACTTATTACACTTGAGATTTAGTGACAATCAAAATTATTGCAGACACCGATCCCAGCCCATCTCTCAGAAATGCTAAGTTTAGATAATAAGTTCAATACATTAGCTAAGGCAAATAAATGAAACAGCAGAATAAGTAGTAATTCATCATTTTAAAAATGGTCAATGAATGAGTGTGATGCTGCAGCACATGCACAACTAGCCACCTGACCAATATGGCTGTCTGAAAGAAAGCAACTGTGGAACTGTTTGCATCCACATAATCAAAATTATTCTAAAAGCTCAACAAATGTACCTTTTATTTATTTATTTGTTTGTTTTTACACCATCACTTTTTTGACAGGTATTTTTCAAGTCCATTGAAAAATTTCCCAATTTTAATGTCCCAGTTTATACACTTCATTCTTATATATGACTTTCAAAATGTATTTATATTCTTTGACACTAATAAAGAAAATGCTAATTATATACTGTACATCAAAGTATGGCTATACTTCAGACTAGAATCTACTTTGTAAATATAAATACCTTTTTGAACATTATATTAATGTATATAATCTTATAAACATTGTATGATTTTAAAAAGTTGTGCATGCCACTTTTCCTATGTTATACAACTTTATTATTAAAAATATTTTTGTACCAACACCAAAATATATGTATGGTCTGAAGTAGGTATCACATCATTGTTTGACTTTTCCATAAACTTTACAAACTATTGTGGAAGACAACCACTAATACCTATATGCTCTAAACAGGCAACATTTAAGCACCTTTTAAAGAAAACACTATATGAAAGGGGTATTTGAGGGTCAGACATATAATCAATAAAAGAGTCTAAAACAGACTATCATCTCATAAACGTCATTAATAAGACTGCTCTGCTAGCTACAAACTTCAACTGGCCAACAAAAGGAGGCTAAACCAGTCCATGAGCAATAGGCAGTCCTCAAAGCAAGGCAGCAAATGTGATATTGTGTATCAAAACCAGAAATGCATAGACTTCATATACTTGCACTTGAATAAAAGATCAAGTTTGATTGAGCTAGAGATACTGCCTTTTCAATATCTACTGTACATTGCAATAAAGGATCAGAAAATGAATAATTAAATTCATTGTTGCTCACTGTTTTGCCCATTATAAGTAATGGCAGAATTTCCCCTCCTGTATTGCATGTATTTTGTTGTTTTATACCTACCTTGTCTGTGGTGGGCTGGCGCCCTGCCCAGGGTTTGTTTCCTGCCTTGCACCCTGTGTTGGCTGGGATTGGCTTCAGCAGACCTCCGTGACCCTGTAGTTAGGATATAGCGGGTTGGATAATGGTTGGATGGATACCACCTTGTTTGCATTTTACTTCATGTGTCACACATTCAAGACCTTACTTTTCCAAACTCATTTCCTTTTATTTAAAGCAAATTTCTTTATTTTAAAGTTTTCTTTGTCAATTTCGTTGGACCCTGCAGTGGGCTGGCACCCTGTTCGGGGTTTGTTTTCTGCCTTGCGCCCTGTGTTGGCTGGCATTGGCTCCAGCAGACCCTGTAGTTAGGATATAGCGGGTTGGATAATGGATGGATGAATTTCGTTGGATAAATCCAAATTAGGACTTGTCACTTGTTGTTGTTTTAAGAGCTGGGAGCACATGATTTTTGTCTGCCAAAAGCATTCAAACAACTGCTTCGTTAAATGTCCATGAACTTGTTTTAAATGTGATCTCACTGCCTTGTCTCGTGTTAAAGTGTCTCTCACAGGATTTCAAATTGCCTTCGCATGACGTTAAAGTGTCTCTTGCTCTGACGTCAAATTGTCTTCCGAGAAGATCACGTCTTGTCTCCCTAATCTCCCTCCCAAGATTCAGGATTTTTGTTTATGATAGAGAGATAACAATTCAAATGTAGTAATAATGCAAATAAAATATTATTAAATTATTACACATTACATGATCTCTTAACAACATCTCTTATATTTCTGGGTATGTCACATGTTACAAACAAAAACATACTTGGATTAGTTATGAAATAGTAAACCATTACAACTACAGTAAAACTTTGATTATCTATCAGGGGTTGGGACGGAGGCCATGAAAGATAAGAGAAAAGATGGATAATAGAACAGCTACTTTAAAAATTATATACTGTAGATTAGCGAATAGTTTTATTTATTTACAAAACAAAATATAATATAGTATTAACAAAATTAATTAACTCATGTAATATTGTAACGACCAGTATAATAAGGAAACACAACTCAGAGGTACTGGAATTTTCTACATTTTACTTGGAGTCTTTGTTCTGTAATAAACGGTGCCCTGTTTTATACTGTAAGCCATTATTTGGGTTACGGAGCACACCTCCAAAGCAATAAAAGAAAGCTTCCCCTGCAAATCAGTTTATCTCCTGCCACTCACTCACTTTTTTCTCTACACCACAGACACTCCTGCTTATTGTTTCCCGACTCTCTACTCAAAACTTCCTTCCGCCGCACCTTCCTTTTTCTCCTAACTTCTCCTGTCACTCATTTCTTAGGAGACATGTCTGTCCCTTACAGAACAGAAGCCCTTTACCAAGTCCCATTACTTACAGCATTCATTACAAACTTTCTGCTCCCTAACAGCACATCACAAGCTGCCTACACATCACAATACTGTATATTAACAAAACATAATATAAAAGAATATAAAAAGAAAATTTCAACACAGCAGAATATTAACGTTAATACAGTAACATTACTGTCAACGTTTTTCAATTTTGTCAGCATCATATTATATCATTCACTGTTGTTGTTGCTACTCCGTAAATTCACCACATACTTATGAATAGTAGATTAATTACAATAAAAGAGAAAAACTAGGAAACACTATTAAAACTGAAGATATGTAACTGACACTGTGATTTAAAAATGCAGCCTGAGGTTCTCTGGAAGAACACTACACACTAGCAGAAGGGAGAGTTGTTCTATTGCACAGAGCTCTCAGCGTACCGCACGGTAGTAGTAGTATATTAATAGGTAGGCCCTTATGGTTAACAGAGGCTGACAGTTAATTGAGTGATGGATAATCAATGTTTTACTGTATATATATTGTAATTATAAGCTGACACTGTAGAGAGTGTTGGGGCACCCATGGGCAAACCATATATAATTAGTTTTTGAAAGAAAACAAAATGTGAGTATTAGCATTAAGAAAAATGTATTTTCAAAATGACAAGGCTCACAGTTATGTAGACGTCTGACAGGAAGAGGCGGGTCCAGGTGAATGGACTGTGAAAGTCTGGAAGTGACATCAGTCGTGGAAAAACCATCAATCTTCTAGTCTGCAGAGGAAGAAAATGTGAAGGCCTTATCCCACATCACTGAACCATGGACCCTACAATCATCACAGCCCTCAAACTGTCCCCTATATACATGTGCCTGACTATATATACTATATACTGTATATATACTCATATACATGAGGGACGTTTCCATATTTTTATATTTTTATTGGAAGGAGGTCATTAAAAATTTGGTACAACCCTGGGAAAATTGAATCGCAAACAAAGGTGACTATGTAGACAAGTGATGTAATTTGGTTTTGAAATTCTTCATAAACAGAGTTAAAAAAAGTGCAGAAACTTTTTGTACATTCCATCACACACGTCCGAATAGGGGCCAGCCAATGGGCCGAACATGAGATGAGGATGTAAAACAAAGTATCAATGCCTCTCTCTCTTCCTCACCAGAAAAACAGAAGATTAAAAACCAGACCATCTGGAAATCTACCAAAGTAAACTTCGTCCCAATGCCCAGACATGACTCCACTTCTGCATCTTGTCCATCTGGTGATGCTCCCATCCTACTGTATTGACTTCACTTCTGTTCCCTCTTCAATGACCTCATTTCCAGCTCCTGATGATGATATCATCTCCATCACTCACCCTCCACGTCATCCCCATTTTTTCTGTCTGCTGTACTTCCTGCTACTAATACATAAAAGCTCTGTTGAAGATTGTTTTGTTGTCAACTACTTGATTTACTCACTTTTTGACTGCAGTATAAGTCCCAATTGACTGCCTGGAACAGCAATATTATATCGGGACATATCCCCAACCCTTAATCTGTTTTTTCGTCTTGTTATTTCCTCACAATATACAGGTGCCGGTCATAAAATTAGAATATCATGACAAAGTTGAATTATCTAAGTTATTCATTCAAAAAGTGAAACTTGTATATTAGATTCATTCATTGCACACAGACTGATGTATTTCAAATGTTTATTTCTTTTAATTTTAATGATTATCACTGACATCTAATGAAAGTCCCAAATTCAGTATCTTGGAAATTTAAAATATTGTGAAAAGGTCCAAAATTGAAGACACCTGGTGCCACACTCTAATCAGCTAATTAACTCAAAACACCTGCAAAAGCCTTTAAATGGTCTCTCAGTCTAGTTCTGTAGGCTACACAATCATTTGGAAGACTGCTGACTTGACAGTTGTCCAAAAGACAACCATTGACACCTTGCACAAGGAGGGCAAGACACAAAAGGACATTGCTGAAGAGGCTGGCTTTTCACAGAGCTCTGTGTCCAAGCACATTAATAGAGAGGCGAAGGGAAGGACAAGATGTGGTAGAAAAAAGTGTACAAGCAATAGGGATAACCGCACCCTGGAGAGGATTGTGAAACAAAGTCCATTCAAAACTGTGAGGGAGATTCACAAAGAGTGGACTGCAGCTGGAGCCAGTGCTTCAAGAACAACCACGCACAGACGTATGCAAGACATGGGTTTCAGCTGTCGCATTCCTTGTGTCAAGCCACTCTTGAACAAGAGACAGCGTCAGAAGCGTCTCGACTGGACTGCTGCTGTGTTGTCCAAAGTTATGTTTGTTGATGACAGTAAATTTTGCATTTCCTTTGGAAATCAAGGTCCCAGACTCTGGAGGAAGAGAAGAGAGGCACAGAATCCATGTTGCTTGAGGTCCAGTGTAAAGTTTCCACAGTCAGTGATGGTTTGGAGTTCCATGTCATTTGCTGGTGTTGGTCCATTGTGTTTTCTGAGGTCCAAGGTCAACGCAGCTGTCTACCAGGAAGTTTTAGAGCACTTCATGCTTCTTGCTGCTGACAAACTTTATGGAGATGCAGATTTCATTTTCCAAAAGGTCCTGGCACCTGCACAAAGTGCCAAAACTATCAGTACCTGGTTTAAGGACCATGGTATCCCTGTTCTTGATTGGCCAGCAAACTCGCCTGACCTTAACCCCATAGAAAATCTATGGGGTATTGTGAAGAGGAAGATGCAATACACCAGACCCAACAATTCAGAAGAGCTGAAGGCCACTATCAGAGCAACATGGGCTCTCATAACACCTGAGCAGTGCCACAGACTGACCAACTCCATGCCACGCCGCATTGCTGCAGTAATCCAGGCCAAAGGAGCCCCAACTAAATATTGAGTGCTGTACATACTCAAACTTTTCATGTTCTTACCTTTCAGTTGGCCAACATTTCTAAAAATCCTTTTTTTGCATTGCTCTTAATTTATAGTCTAATTTTCCGAGATGCTGAATTTGGGACTTTCATTAGTTGTCAGTTATAATCATCAAAATTAAAAGAAATAAACATTTGAAATACATCAGTCTGTGTGTAATGAATGAATCTAATATACAAGTTTCACTTTTTGAATGGAATTACTGAAATAAATCAACTTTTGTCATGATATTCTAATTTTATGACCGGCACCTGTATATATGTATTAAACACAAGGGGGCTCCAGAGAGCCCCAAACCTCAGACACAGTAATGTCCGGAAACACTTTCAACTCAAATAAACAGTTTTATTGAGCCCCAAAGCCTTACTCACAGGAATAATAAGAAAATAAAGCAACAAGTAAAATCATCCATCCTCCTCCACAAGCAGAACCCACTGCCTGGCTCTGGAGTACTTCTGGGTTGTGTAGGAACAAGGGCAGTCCGTCCCTGGCAGCAACCTCTGGCGGGTCCATTCTACCAGCCCTTCTATTATGGCATCCTGGGTGGGGATGAAACCTCCCATTACCCCAGCCATTATTATATAATTACTTTTCTAATGCTAGTCTTTCATTGACAGATGATGAACTAAAAGCTTTCTGGAATGTTTATTAAATAAAAAGGGAAAAAATATATAAAATATTGCCAATCACAGTGTATGGATGACTTCCCTCAGTACATAAAACAAAGGGTTGTCACTGATAAGAGTTCATGTTATACTGCATTACCTTAAACTACATCCATTAATCTATTGTATGAACTTGCTTAATTAAATTCAGGGCCCTGAGAGCCAGGCACCATCCCAGAAACATTACATGTCAGTGAACAATGCCAAATACAGTATGGCTAACCTAAACAATTAACCTGGTATGTTTGAAATGTGGGAGGAAATTCTGGTGGAAGAAAAACACAGGATGAATATGCCAGCCCCACATATATAATGACTAGAAAAATATCAGCAGCGCTAACCACTGTGCCATCATGCTACCCTGCAGTTCCATTTCAATTTCAATTCATTGTTTCTAGTTTCTTTTTTTAGTCCTTGATAGCCATGCTGATTGGAGATTTAGTAAGAGACATAAAAAAAGAACAGCCAAAATGTTGTGACAAAAGGCATTGAATCAGATTAACGCAATTTTAAAAGCTTTAGCTTAAACAAAGAGGTTATGTACTGTTATTAGGAGCAAATGGCATAGAGAAAGGGAAGTGAAGTGAAATTGTCTTGCAGTTAATAGCTGGAAACACATTTCATTGTCAGAATTAAAAGACTTAGTGCATTCAGACCAAAAGGTTTTTCTAAATCCCATTATTTTAAAAATTTAGAACTATACCTTGACATTTGTGTAATTAGGAAATATTTGCTGAGTGAAAGATATATTTTTTACACAAGCAAAAGGAAAAATGAAACAATGGAAAAGAAAATGTACTGAGAGCACTTTCACTACACAGAGGATAGTCAGAGACACTACTATGTGATATGCCGCAATACAGAGCTCAAATGCAGAATCAACCAGTGGATGGCACAGAGTGGAACAAGTACATACAAAATAAGTAAGAAAAACTGACAATTTACCAAGATGTTAGCTGCAGTCACTACAGTTTGCATGTTGTACCCATATCCACCCAGAATTAGACAAACATAGTCCAAAGAAAATAAATAACATCCAAGAACACCACATGGAGGATATTACATATTGTATGACTGAGTTATTAAGCAAAAGATAGCTTCTGAAAAATGTTAAAAATGTGAAATGCTCTGGGGATTGGTATATCTGCTAAATGGCATTTGACACAAAAGTTAAATTCATCTGATTCCAGTTTCATGTTTTTCCTCTTTATTTTTACTATTTTAAAATCATAAACCTAACCTTTAAATGAGAATGATTGGAAATCATTTATCTAACTTCCTAATGTTTTTACAAATGTTAAACATATATAAGGCTGTAAAGTATTGCCAGGGATCGAAGAAGAACCAGGATGTCACAGGACAGAAGAAAACCTTAGCATGAGATTAAGACACTGAGTGAGAGAGAAATTAAAAGAGAGAAAATTACTCATACTGGTAATGACAGTGTATCTTACGGAAGTGTATTAGGGCCATGGTGAAAAAAAATACGGACAGAGTGAAGAAAAAAAAAATTAAATATCAAGATTAAAGTCGACATGTTGACTTTATTCTCGTAATTTCCACTTTATTCTTGACATTTACGCCAAGATTAAAGTCGACATTTTCACGTTATTCTAGTAGTTTATTTTGTCAGAAGAATGTTGCAAACTTAACTTCATCTTAAAATGAATGTTTAATTTACTAGATTTTCTTAAACCCCATCATAAATTAATGTAGCACATTAAATGCTTTATATTAAGTGTTCCCGACCCAGTTGTTAATCTCTATGAGCTTCTTAAATTGACTTCCTCTTGCACTGAGAGGCGCCGGCAGCGATCGCCGCACATTGACTTCATGATATTCCTGCTCTATGAACATTCAAAATACTAAGATAAATACTTGATATCTTTTTCACAATGAAATGCATTAAAGCATGTATTAAACATGGGTGGCGGGGGACACGGTGGTGTGGCTGTAGTGCTGCTCCCTTGCATTAAGGGGTCCCCAGGTGTATGTTCAGTGTAGAGAACTTTATGGCAGGTGTGACGAGGCTCCAAAAAACTGGATATACAGGTGCCGGTCATAAAATTAGAATATCATGACAAAGTTGATTTATTTCAGTAATTCCATTCAAAAAGTGAAACTTGTATATTAGATTCATTCATTACACACAGACTGATGTATTTCAAATGTTTATTTCTTTTAATTTTGATGATTATAACTGACAACTAACGAAAGTCCCAAATTCAGTATCTTGGAAAATTAGAATATTGTGAAAAGGTTCAATACTGAAGACACCTGGTGCCACACTCTAATCAGCTAATTAACTCAAAACACCTGCAAAAAGCCTTTAAATGGTCTCTCGGTCTAGTTCTGTAGGTTACACAATCATGGGGAAGACTGCTGACTTGACAGTTGTCCAAAAGACGACCATTGACACCTTGCACAAGGAGAGCAAGACACAAAAGGTCATTGCTAAAGAGGCTGGCTGTTCACAGAGCTCTGTGTCCAAGCACATTAATAGAGAGGCGAAAGGAAGGACAAGATGTGGTAGAAAAAAGTGTACAAGCAATAGGGATAACCGCACCCTGGAGAGGACTGTGAAACAAAACCCATTCAAAACTGTGAGGGAGATTCACAAAGAGTGGACTGCAGCTGGAGTCAGTGCTTCAAGAACCACCACGCACAGACGTATGCAAGACATGGGTTTCAGCTGTCACATTCCTTGTGTCAAGCCACTCTTGACACAAGAGACAGCGTCAGAAGCGTCTAAAGACCACAAGGACTAGACTGCTGCTGAGCTGTTCTCTGATGAAAGTAAATTTTGCACACTGAGTAAACCCACCAGAAAAACATGCAAACTCGAGACAGGGAACATTGCCTCGCGAAGCAGCATTGCAACCACCATGCCACAGTGACCCCACATGCTTTAATACATTTTAAGTTCTAAAAACTCTGAAGTCTAAGTTTATAACTTGTTTTAATTTCACAAAGATGTTTATTGTGTGGTGATTGGTTATGTGCAGAAAGAAAAAGCAAGGATAGGAACTGGAGGTTTAGTACGTCAGATAGAGACAGCACGCATGCACTAAAGAAAGCCCGCTCAGAAGAACATCATCATCACACTAATGCAATATTTGAAAATGAACAGGTTGAACTGTGATCATGACTGAGAGAATAAAAGTGAAAAACAACAATAACTTTTACAAGTACTATAAATTTACACCGGCTGTTACAGACGCAAATCAAATTTATGTTTTTATTGTATGATAGTGAGAATAAGAGCAGCTCACTACTCAAAATGGTAAATTTGGGAGGCAGCCAGGATCAATCCGGCAACCTCTTGATTACAGGACAGCAGGTCTTACTGCTGCACCACAGAAGCTGTCGTATTATACTTGTACCTTTTGTGAAAGTGTTTATTTCATATTTGGACTTCAGGTTTCACATATTATGTTGTATACACTTCATGTCTACATTTTGCCATTTATTACTAAAACATGAAAAATGTTTCTGCTTTAACGATGTGTATACATAGATTGTTGTAGACATGGAACACACATGAAATGTATGTATTCTAAATGACGATGTATTTTTTTACCCAATACAGTTCCAGGTACTTCACTCCAAGATAAAAACTGAGCCCTGAGAACCCTCTTTGCGAATTGACCTGTGGCGGTGGGTGGGGGAATGGTATAGCAGGCTCCTTGCAGCTTGTGCTGATCGTCACATTTACAAGACAAAAGCCGCTGATGGAGAGGTGCAAACAGATTTAAAATGGGCCAGTTTTTTCGTAGGCTTTGGTAATTCTAGTGTTAAAGAAATCTCTTGCAACCAAAATGCACCTTGCCAAGTAGATTGTTTTATGTGTAGGAAAGATTTAACTGGTCATGAAAACAGTGAGGAAAAACAATAAGCACTGAGATACCTAACAGAGAAAGAGATCGAGGAAATAGAGCAAGGACAACATATATCAGCACATGGTGCCTACACAGACTTTTAAGCATGAAGTTAAGGAGGATTGGCAGGTTCTTGTTTATTTAAGACAGTCTGCCTGAAATACCTGGCCTTTAAACACTCTGCAGACTAGAATTGTCATGAACCTGGAGTCAGGAGGAGAGTTTGGTTGAGGGCTCACTGGCAAGAAGAAGAGTGGCCAAGGTAATGAGACAGTGAGATGGAAAGGTGGAAGAAGAAATGAAAAGATTTTTTCATTGTAGAAGACTGGTGGACAAGTGAGGAAGCCAACCCACATGGTTCTAACTTACTGCATATTTTTGCAGACTTATTCTCCTGTTCTTTAACCTTTTTACTCTGTCTTGTATAAAATAATCAAAACATATTTTTGATATATTGTGTTGAGAGACAGCAGGAAGGCTGCTCTCTTTTTACGGCAGAAAGCCCAGTCTTTGAGCTCCAGCCATCAGTGCTAAGCTTACACTCTTTACAGATACAGTAAATAAACATAAACAATATTTTATTAAGCCTCAAAGCACAAGTTTCCTGCTTTTTTCAACACTAAAAATTGTTTGTTGTTCCATTGCTTTATCACACAGATTAAATCATGTGCATCCTGCAATGCAATCACTGTTATCTTTGCTTATATCTGACATTCACTTCTGAGTGGCTCTTAGAAAAATGTAATCTATGTTATTATTATTCTTTTTATTTTTTGCATGAACATGCTAATTTCAATTGAACAGCCTGCCCCTTGAACTACAGAATAGCTTCCTCTAGGGTATTTTTTCCTAACATTTTAAATTCTAAGTGTAAGTTCTCTCTTAAACACTGCACCATTCTGAGGCTACTGCAGTTATACCATAATTGATTTTTAACTGATTTCAAGATTAGTTTTGATCAGATGTCAGATCTTCCTCTTTATCATGCACACAAAATCACTTTCATTCTAAACTTCATTTAGCAGTAAACACATTACATTGATTTTTCTATTCTTTTTGATTTAGTTTTATTAATTTTATTGCAATTCAGCAGATCACACACAGTAGAGGTTCTCCTGTATGAATACATATTCTATAGATCACTTAATATATACGGTCAAAAAATTAACAAAAATGTTTATGACTTGCTAAAGCCTAATGATAAAGCACTTAAGCAGTTCCTGATGCCTGCATGGCTCAATGCCTTTCTGAAATAAAAAACAGGTACTCCTTGCACAGGATAGAGTGTTCCTGCTAGTACACCATGCAAGCCTCTGCTGCAAATTCTTTCTTCACTACAGAACATTTTTAGACATTTTCTGCTACTTTAACACTAAACATTCTTCAGTCAAAATGCACATATCAAACATTTCTTTTTAGAAATCTGTTTGTTGGAAGAATGATGTTGTACATACAAAATAACACAAAACATGGAAAGTTATATGATATATTTTTCAAAAATGTGGCTATGATTCTGTTTTTACTGTAAAATCTGTTGGAATAAGGTTCTACACACATGACATAAAAAATATAATGTGTTAGAAATATCTGGAACCACATAGTTATGAAACAACAAAAGATAATATACACTGTATTGTACATTATTTAGTGAATGAGCACAGTCAGGATTCATTTTGAATACTTCTTGCTGGTATCATATAATGCAATGTAGTGTGCTTCATTTAAAAATATAATCTTTTACATTTTTTAAACTGTTAGATGTTGTGGAAGCTGCATACATGCGTGAACATTGTTTGTCACATTTGCTGTGACACATGTCTCAAAGTTTTTCTGTTTAATTGCTGGCAAGTTATAGCTTTGTTAGCATAGCTGCTGACCTTTCTGTATGCTAAGAGTTTATCAGGAGCACAAGACCCTATGTCGAATTTCAACACACTAGTGAAACAGTAATTTGTCTCATGAATGTTTCTACAAATGAATTAGCAAAGTATCAAGAAAGTCCAAATGGTTGTCACAGATGAAGAGCAATCAGCTGTTATGGCTCAGCCAGTGGTTCAAATTCATATTTCTGTTCATCTTTGTTCATTTTTGATTTTTATTTGAATGTATTCATTTTGTTGTTGTTTATTTGCCACCTCTTTTATTTATGTTTAAGTTCCTTGGCTATGTTTCATGTGTTTTGTGGGGGTTCACCTGCCAGTCATTGGCCTATAAATCTGGAGGGTCTCCAAAAGTTCACGATTGCTCATTCTGAACGCATTCTGGGAGTTTGGTTAGTTCTTCTGCCTTTTTCTGTGTTTTCGGAAATTATTGGGATTTTAAACCTTCATGCTCTGTGTTTTGACTACATTTTGGGATCATTGAATTGGGATTTTGTTTTCTTTGGATTGCCTTGTGTGGCAACCTCATTTTGCCTTTATGCTCAGTGGTATTCAATAATACTTTGTAAAGAATGTATCTTTTACTTCATAAACATTCAACAAGGCTCTTTTTGTGACTAGCAACATTTTTTTTGTTCTTCCCCAGCCAACAAGCATTATTAGAAGTACTTTTTGGAACTTACGTGCCTTGGGACTCCTAGTTCACAACATCAGCTGCCCATGTCCACTACTGCGGACATTACTGAAGGTGACTGTGATGCTTTTCAGGCATGTGACAGTTGGACTAAGTTTGCTAAAACCAAGGAGCCCCTGTCGAAAAAAGTTCTCTTAAGTACACTCTGTTTTTTTCTATATATTATGTTTATAAATAAACTTTGTAAATACTTTATCACAATTTTTTTTTTCTCAAATGCCTTGGTCTCCATTTACAATTTACCTGCAACTTTCCACTTTAATAAACCGCTTACCAAGAAAAATATCCAATAAGCAGTAAATAATATTAAGCCTAATTGTTTAGTCTAATACCTTTCCCAACAGTTGTCTTCCTCACCAATTGTGCCTACTGAATTTTGTTGTAAGGCAAATTTGTCATTGAATAATATCATGATTTATAACATTTATTTGTGTTGAATTTTTCATACATTGTAATACCTTAAAATAAGAAATAGGGCAATACAGTACGTTTGTAACAAAAATGTATTCTGTTTGTCCCCACTGTTTTCGTGTTTTATTTAATACTCTTGATTCTCTTGGCTATTTTAATCTGAACAAAAAAACATTCCAGGCAGCACCATCTACAAGAGATTTTTACCATAGCTGGCTTCTGGGCTGAACATGATACTTAGAGGTGGGATGTGTAATATGCAAACTACTACATCTATTTATAATGACAATAAAGCAACAACAGTTTGATAATGGCAGTTTTTGAAACCAAAAGCAGATAGAAGGACAGAAGGCCATACTGGCTGGACAATGGCATAACCTCCTACCAAGTTGGATGATGCACATACATTAAGTGGCAGTGGTCTCCTGGAAGTGTCATGCTAGGGGTTCATTGTAACTGAAGTCCAGAAGTACAACCCTGTCGGCGTTCCTGGATGCCACATGAGGGCACTGTTGGGGAGGACTGCCCTGGTTCTCAAGCAACCCAGAAGTGCTGCCTACAAGTCATGCTCGGGACACCAGAAGCCATTCTGGGTTCCAGCATAAAAGGACCATACTGCCTTACCTCTTGGAGTTGGGAGGCAGTGGACACCACTCAACTGGAGACAGAAGGAGAGAAAAAGAGCTTCATGGTTTTGTGCGATTATTGGTTGTGCTTATTTGTATAAAGTTCCTGGTGGATTAAAAACCATTATTTGAACTTGTGACTGTGTTGGCATTATTGGTTCTGAGGTTTGGGGCTCAAAGGCATCTCCTACTTGTTACAAAGTTTACAAGAGGAAACTCTGGTTATTTCAAATGTTCACAATGTGCAGTACAATGCTTGGAAAAGCATGCAAGCTAATATTTATAGGCCTGCAGAAAAAATGACATATTAATATTAGTATTATACTGCATTAGAGTAAAAGGCAAATGAATGCTAATTTATTGATCATCCATGGGCTTTTCTTTGGAAAAAAATCCACCAATGCTTGTTTTCCATCTACTCTCAAGAATTTACAAAGATATTTATTCATCTAATTTAAAGTAAATCCATTTATAATATTAGACACAGTCTGATCTTTGCGGTTCCATATTTATATTTGGATTCAGCAGATTTACTTGCATATAAAGGCATAGTTTATGGAATTCTTTTCATGTATTGCTTTAGCATCAAATGTTGGCTTTGTCACGGCTTGAAATTGAAATATTTAACCTGATGTTTGCATTTCAGTAACTATACATATCAGTCAATTTTAAGAAGTAAAAGGTTTGAAACATAAGTAGTTAGAATGAAGTTTGTTTTAGAGATGCTTGAATTAAAAGACAACCACAATATATTCATGATAGCAGCTATTTTTTTAAATCCACAGTATTGTGGATAAATCACATTAGCATTGCATCAGTTTCTTCAATGTAGTCAAAGGTAACCATCTTTCATCAGATGTGACAATGCCTTTGCAACAGATAAAACATTTTTAACTTTCATTCATTCATTCATTTTATTTTTGTTGTTTAAAACTAGAAAAAGATGATTAAATGGGATAAGACAGGTTAAATCAGGTTACTTCAATCTATATAGCATTGTCCAAGGAATGTAGAAAAAGGAGATTGCTTTTGCACATTTAAAAGCTCTGACGTCTTGTAAGACTTAATATTCGATCATATTGTGTTGTGCCATTTCTGATATGGCTTTATCATGCTTTTTTAACTGTTTATTATTTATAATATTTATTTTTAAAGGCCAAGTGCAAGCATAATACAACGAAAACCAATAGGTGTCCTGATTGGGTTTGGGATTTAACCTAAGTGTCCGCCTTTCATCTACATATTGGTATCTTCAATAATTACATTGCAGTTATGCGAGGGGCAAAGGATTAAAAAAACAAATAAATAATGGATGATGTTGTTTACTCTAATAGTGTGCCTTGCTCCACATGGAAAACTGTAGCTGAGCTTTTCTCTGTCAGGAGCTGGCTGGAGTACTGACCTTTGTCATCACTTTTGCCAACATTTTGCCAGCCCCATAATACAAAAGACTTTTCTAGTCTAGTGCTCTTAACTTTTGTTGTTTAAGAGTTTTTTTGATCCCAAAACCAGGATGTGCCACCTTCTTAAACATTCATGTAGCAATGATGTCAAATACCATAAACAACCTGGATGTGACTATGAAAAAAAATTCACAAAATATGGCATAGCCCACTAACTAAGCAATATTCAAAACATAAAAATAAAATGCTGCAACTTAAAAATAAATATTGTTTTTAATCCCTAAGTGCACTGCTAGTATTATCATGTATTTAGAAAATATAATTAAAGTGCTATGACTGTTTTTTACATCTTGCCTATGCTTTGCTTTTCTTATTGTCCAGTGAACTTTCCCTCGATTGCAAACATTAAATAAATGTACACTCTTATCTTGTCTAAATACAAAAATCTTCATTTCCAGCTGTTTTTCTCTATCTGTAGTTATACCATGGTAAATGTACAGCCTACCAAAGAAAACAGGGCAATTCTTCACTTTCTGTCCATGTAGCTTGGCTTTCTCACCATGGACGCTGATGTCCAGAGGTGGTACTGAGTGAGCGCATGTTGCTCACAATAAGAGGCAAAAAATGGGCAGAAAATCTCAAGATGACAATGTTGCTAAATGTAAAATGCTAATTACTTTTATTTTGCGAATATTAAATAAACAGTACTTGAGCTGCCAATGGATTCAGATATTGAAATTGGCTTTGAGTTAAATATAAATATATAGTAGACTTTGGTCAATAGGGCATAATGGACTTTGTTTGCTACATATTTGTTCTTGTCCTTGTTCATACATATTATATTAGAAGTAATGTGATATTGTCTGATTTTAAGCAATGTAATGCCATAATACAGGTTTCCAAATGCAATGTTTAGGGACGGCAAGATCAGAGTCAACTGAGAGCAGCTGACTTTATGTATATGATATTAGTTTCCTACAATAAGATAGTGGACACCACTCCATTGTACAAATATCACAAAATAAAAAAAAAAAATCAATATGGTGTTCACTCTGACTTGAATTTTAAATCACATATTAATCAGATTACTACGACAGCATTTTTTCACTTAAAAATATAGCAAAAGATGGACCTCTTATAATATTGCAAGATGCTGAGAAATGAGTTCACGCTTTTGTTTTCAGTCGGCTAGATTACTGTAACGCACGCCTCTCAAGACTACCCCAAAAAAGACATCAATCGATTGCAACCAATGCAAAATGTAGCTGCTAGAATCTTAACTAGGAAATGAAAATCCGAGCATATCTCTCCAGTCTGATGTCACTACATTGGTTACCTGTGTCATTTAGAATTGACTTTAATATCCTGCTTATGGTTTACAAAACCTTAAATAATCTCACTCCATCCTATATTTCAAAATGTCTTTCACCTTACACTCCAAATCATAACCTTAGATCTTCAAATGAGTGTCTGCTTATAATTCCAAGAGCTAAACTTAAAAGAAGTGGTGAGGCAGCCTTCTGATGTTATGCACATAAAATCTGGAATAGCCTGCCAATAGCAATTTGCCAACCTAATACAGTGGAGCATTTTAAAAACTGATAAAAACACATTTTAATATGGCTTTCTCAGAGCTTCGTTTTAGTTTAATCCTGACATTCTGTATATGCAAGCTCAGAAATCTGTACTAACCCCTTCTTTTTCTGTTGTACATTTTTATGGTCAATAATTTTATCTCTGTGTTGTTAATTGCTGTTATTGCATTACAGAATTCTTGCTTGTGGATTTGTTGGGCTAAGATCTTATTGGCTTTTTCTCTGTGTTCATAATAATGATGTCATGATATAAAGATAAACTGTTCCATTTCTTTAGTTGTCAAGAGGTTAAATTGTGATTGCAAAACCTGTCTTTTCCTATAGAGTTCCTCATTTGGAGACCTGGTGTATTCTAGACCTATTCTGGTAATTTTGCTGTGGTTTCAATTTTATTTTTGTGGAAAAGATATGAAATAATCTGTCCTCGTAAAAATGCCTTCAGAGTTTCCCAGAGTATAACTGCTGAGACGTTTTAGGAGTTTGCATTACTACGTCCTACACAATCATCTCATATCTGGCTTCTCAACCCTCTGTCATTAGCTGATTAGAACTGTACAGAATTCATATTCAAGCACATTGATTATTTTCTTGAGACAAATGCATCCTCGGAAAGTTTTTAACCTACTGGATCTTTGGTCTGTTAGTGGCATGGGCATCGTTGCTGGGGATAAAATGAAATGATTTCCCAGGGTCCACTGAGTGTTTTGGGCCTCAAAGCCTGGAATGAAAAGGCCATGTGACAGACATGGATTGAGAGGAAGGAGTCCACAGAAACTGCTTATGTATAGGGCCCAGAGTTCTGTGCTACACCCCTGATTAGTGGTCTGCTTCTCCATGGTTTATTAACCCTAAGCTCAAATAAACATTTCTACTTGATTTTTTATGATTGTATCACTGTAAACCAGCACAGGTCTACGGACTAGATATGCTGTATTACTCTGATATGAACCTATTTTCTTATAGAGTGCAATCAATCACTCTTTCTGATGTTTAAAATGACTTTCATTTCCATTAAGTGACTTTCTACTACCTTTCAGCCTCCTTATTGCCCAGTTGATACAATTAAAAAGTGAACTCTCCAACTTCTGGGGTAGGTAATATGTTCAAATGTACTATGAAAGGAGACAAAACACTAAGGACAACACAGATGTGGCTCTGCTAGAAATTGAAGACCGACTTCAGTGTTATCTCCTTTATCCTGTCATCTTCTTTTTTCTTGCTAGTTAATTTTCTCATATCAGAAAGCCTGTCACAGTTCTTTACTCTCTGCTATGTAAGGTGTTTTGTCTTGGTAGAGTAATATATTGCTCTACTTTCCCCTTTTGTATTATTAATAAGCAGCCTTTGTCAGAATGCCTCAGATCTCGCAGACTTACCACTATTTACAAGGTATTGTACTATATAACTTCTGGCAGCCTGGTTTTCCTGTGGGGGTTGACTGAGAGACTTTAGCAGTTTGGTCAAACTTGTTTGAGGCACTTCCCCCAACCCTGTCGTAAAATTACAAAGAGACTCATTCCTAAAAGGGGGAAAGGGGTTCTTAAACCATTACTGTTATTATCAATAATGTAACACTAATATTACATTGCTTTGTCTAAGTTAAAAATAAAAACATACAAAATATTTACCAACGTGTATGCAAAATCTCACATCGCAACGTAAGGCTTCCCAAAAACGTTTACCACGTATCTCGGAGTGGAATATAGTTTTTAAGAATGTCAAATTCTCATCAAGAAGCACCACTCATCAATTACTCAATTTGTTTGTATACAGGTTATACAGAATTTTACTCCTCATAGGCTGCATGTAATGGGCTTTGGCCCAGATCCCCTCTTTCACTAATGCCCCTGTGATGCCCCAGGGACATTCTGGAATATGTATCAGTTTTGTCCTCCTGTGCTGGCTTTCTGATCACTAACCTCTTGCTAACTCTCTTCAATGCTATCAGTTCCTGTTCATATCTATACTAATAAAAGGCAAAGCCCTCACTGACTGACTGACTCACTCACTCACTCACTCACTCATCACTAATTCTGCAACTTCCCGTGTAGGTAGAAGGCTGAAATTTGGCAGGTTCATTCCTTACAGGTTACTTACTAAAGTTAAGCAGGTTTCATTTCGAAATTCTATGCGTAACAGTCATAACAGTTGACAATGTCCGCCATGTTAAACTTTCTTATTTATGGCCCCATCTTCACGAAATTTGGTAGGCGGCTTCCGTACGCTAACCGAAACCGATGTACGTACCTATTTCAGTGGTATGACGCCAATGTCGGCCGCCATATTGAACTTTCCAACGTCACTAATTCTCCAACTTCCTGTGTAGGTAGAAGGCTGAAATTTGGCAGTTCATTCCTTACAGCTTACTTACAAAAGTTAAGCAGGTTTCATTTAAAAATTCTATGCGTAATGGTCATAACGGTCGACAAAGTCCACCATGTTAAACTTTCTTATTTATGGCCCCATCTTCACAAAATTTGGTAGGCGGCTTCCCTGCGCTAACCGAAACCGATGTACGTACTTATTTTGGTGGTATGACGCCACTGTCGGCCGCCATATTGAACTTTCCAATGGTCTTTGTTACCTATGGGCCCATCTTCAAGAAATTTGGTACGTGGGTTCCTAACGCTAACTGAATCCTATTTACTTACATATATACATCCATAGCCTGCAGCTCGGTCGCCGTGTGAGATCCCCCATTCCCACACCTCCCGGGTTGTTGGCTGCCTGCCTATATAAGGCCGTCCATTGCTCCAGTCTCTTCATTCCCTTCCTCGCTTCGCCACAGTATTCACGTCTCCCTGCTGATAACTGCAGCCTTTAATTTAATCCACGGCTTCTTCGCTATTTTATTGTTCGTTTATTATGATTATAGTTATTGTATAGGTATTTTAGACTTAGTTTACATTGTTCAGGTAACCATTTTCTTTATCGTTCCAACCGTACCCCCATTAACATGTCTATCGAGGTGATCACCATCAATCAAAGACCTGTCACTTACCGAGTGGTTTCCATGCCCAGAGATGGCGCCTGCTTTTTCCATTTTCTTTGTTACATATTGCATGGCCATATCAGGCTCACTCTTGATATCTGGTGGAACATTGTGTCTTATGTATTGAATGACTGGGACAGGTTCAAGGTGTGGATTGATGATGGTACAGGAGATAATTATACTACACAGGAGCACTATAAGAGTGAAATGCTTAAGCCCTTCACCCATGGTTCTGCATGTGAGTTGATAGCTGCCGCTGAATTGTTCGGTTGTCGCTTTTCAAGTGTACCGAAATGGCCAAATATTTTACAGCTTTGGACAACCGCCAATACCTCTTAAACATCTTAGATTCACAGGTGACGATTTGAGTAGTGGACACTTTGATGTTTATGAATGTTTAAACTCTCAAAAGCTGGATGCGAAGTTATCGATGAGACCGGTTGTATGCTTACAATGCTTGACAGATGCTGAATGTCACTTCAACACAACAAGTCCTGCAAATACTAACATAATTGAAACAAATCATGAAACTCAAACCGATTATGACAGCAGCAATCCAAGCTATAATATTTGAGGCAAGATTGCTTTTCACGTGGCCAACTGTACGTTGCATGCTCAAGTTTAAGCTCAGCGCACAGCTTGGTCATATTACAACCAGAGGGCCGAACTGACAACGTGGCATACAAAGAGATCCTTAACAAATAATCATTGGTATATTTTCCCTCAGTTTAAAAAGGTTTACTTTTCTTCGTAATAAAAATTTTAAGGCAGTACTTCGCCGCTGCGAAGCACGGGTATTTTGCTAGTATTCCTATATATTATTCTACTCTTTAATCTTTCAGGCCATGCTTAGTTAGTGCACTTGAAAAAAAGTATTTTGTCTAAGAACTCTAGTTGCTAAACTTGAAGTGGATATCCCCTTCTTTAATCTCACTGAAGGTCTGACTGTCCTTGTTTTACAACCTGATCCTTTTGGAGTTGTCTGCATCATAGGTTAATGGATCATCCAGCAAGTCCATTCATAATTGAGAATTGGCTGCCTCCATTGTAAAGTCTTTTCTGTGCAGGAACCTATGATGCAGGCATTCCCTGAATAGTGTGTAGTGATGTGGTTGGTGTGGGTGTAGCTACGGTTCATAGTGGTATAACAGAGTATGGGGGATGGGTATGAGGGGCACTGTATAGGTCTATTTCACATGTTGATTGTTACACTTTTTGAAATATTGATTTGCAACTTTGTTAAATAAAATAAACAATTGGTGTTATATAGTCCTTTTATCACTTTTTACATGGCATGCACTGTCCATAGACAATTCTAAAAGCATAAACAGCCACCATGTTATGAATGTGAGCCCATCTGAAGAATGTTTTGGGCTCTAGCTAGCATCAGATTAGTAAATGAATAAATCCAAATTCAATTTTGAAAAGAATTCAGCCTCAACATGCAAAAAGTATATTTCATCATAACCTATTTTGATTAACTTTCCTTCTACAAATTATTATATTTAAGCTCATTCCTGAACCATACACTAATTGTTCCTTTTCTGTTGCTGACTTGAAGACTCTGTTGTTGCCTCTTTCCTACTCAAAGTTTTACTTTTGATTTGAAACATAAACATGATACTAAATGTCCGGAGTATCATATACTGCAGTTTGTCTAAGCAGTTCATTCCACAGATTACATCTCTGCATAAACAGACCCTACCATTATTATGTTCCTAATGTTCTCTTCTTTAGCTTCATCCAAGCACAGTTTCCAGTATCTTTAAATAAAATCTTTAAACAATTGATCTTGTTTAAATCCTCCAGAAATCTGAAGGACTTATTCTACCCTTTGCCCTCTTTCATTTAATGCTATTCAAAATCCGTTTATCATGCTTTTCTAGACATTTTTTATTCTCCACAATTTCTGGCACAAAAACCACAGGACATAAACTGAAACTGATATCATTAATAGATAGATAGATAGATAGATAGATAGATAGATAGATAGATAGATAGATAGATAGATAGATAGATAGATAGATAGATAGATAGATAGATAGATACTTTATTAATCCCAAGGGGAAATTCACATACTCCAGCAGCAGCATACTGCTAAAAAACAATATTAAAGAGTGATAGAAATGCAGGTAAAGCAGACAATAACTTTGTATAATGTTAATGTTTACCTCCCTGGGTGGAATTGATGAGTCACATAGTGTGGGGGAGGAATGATCTCCTCAGTCTGGAGGATCCTGTTCAGAGGATGCAGTGGATTCTCCATGAATGACAGGAGCCTGCTCAGCGCCCGTTGATCTGCCACGGATGTCAAACTGTCCAGGTCCATGCCTACAATAGAGCCTGCCTTCCTCACCAGTTTGTCCAGGCGTGGGGCGTCCCTCTTCTTTATGCTGCCTCCCCAGCACACCACCGCGTAGAAAAGGGCACTCGCCACAACCGTCTGAGAGAACATCTGCAGCATTTTATTGCAGATGTTAAAGGACGCCAGTCTTCTAAGGAAGTATAGTCTGCTCTGTCCTCTCTTGCACAGAGCATCAGTACTGGCAGTCCAGTCCAATTTATCATCCAGCTGCACTTCCAGGTATTTATAGGTCTGCACCCTCTGCACACAGTCACCTCTGATAATCACGGGGTCCAGGAGGGGCCTGGGTCTCCTAAAATTCACCACCAGCTCCTTGGTTTTACTGGTGTTCAGGTAGTTTGAGTTGCACCATTTAACAAAGTCCTTGATTAAGTTCCTATACTCCTCCTCCTGTCCACTCCTGATGCAGCCCACGATATCAGTGTCTCAGCGAACTTTTGCACGTGGCATGACTCCGAGTTGTATTGGAAGTCCGATGTATATAGGCTGAACAGGACCATAGAAAGTACAGTCCCCTGTGCAATGTCACACCTGCAGTTCCCTGCAGTTATTAATTAACATAAATATTAAACATATACTATATATGTATTGTATTAGCTAAAATATAGATCAAAAGATCAAAAAACAGGAGCATTAAATCACAAAGAATTACACTAAATGTTTGTTGTATCCATAACCTCAGACATCCAGGAAATGAACGGCACTGGTCTTCACATTGGCTCGATGGTGACGTCACACTTCCAGTTGCCCAAGCTTAGCAACACAAGCGGAAATTAAACATTTACAAAAAGGGGGCACACCTATGACAAAAAAAATGACATCACGGAGAGATGAGAAATAATCTACAGTATATTATAAGAAAATAAAATTGAACCTGAAAGTAATACATTCTCCTCTGTAAAAAAATGTTTTAGAAAGAATGAAGTAAATGAACTTGTGTGCTTCTAGGTAAAATTGAGAACTCAGAAGAAATATATAAAGTAGCTTAAATAATAACATTGGCTACTAAACACTTTCCATTTTGACCATGCCTCCCAGTCCTTTAGATGTCATTCACTTTAATATGTTGCTTCTTTTAATAAAACTGCCAGCTTCTTTAACCCTCTAAAACACATCTGATGGCTCACACTTTTAACATTCACTATGAAAGCCAGTCCATTTTTGTACTAACAGAAAAGTGTTGTGACACTTAGAGAAATTCATGGTGTCAACCTGCAGTGTGAATACAATAAAAGAAAGAATATTTCCGGCAGGTGAAAACATGCTGGATGTGCTAGATGTTATGAGTCTGGTGTAAAGAATTAAAAATGCCTGAATACTGCTAAAAAATTGCCTGAGGTCTACAAAATCATCAAAAGTATAAAATCCCATGGCTTAAAAATAACAAAAGACTTGAAACAAAGTTTAATTACATTTATTAGGCTAATTCAATAAAAAACCAAAAGTTTAAAAGGAATCAAGAAAGTAAATAATTAAAAAAAAAAACCCAAAAGAACACCAAAACATATGTACAGCAAAAATGGCAATTCTATTATCCTAAAAGCTCAAAAAGTCTGAAATCCACAATATGTAATCCTACAAAAAAAAATCAGAAAGCCAAGAAATTCAATAATATATCCAAAATAAAACATAAATCTCAAAAGACCAAAGAAAGACAAAAAACAAAAGTTGCCTGAGGCAAGCTGGGCCTTTAATTAGGCCTCATGCAATGCAATGTCAAGAGCTCCCGTCTCACTAGGTTCAATATAAAAACAAATACAAAATTTAGTCAAATTAACATAACCGATAACTATAATAGAGTTAAAAAAAATAACTAAAATAAAATATCAAGTAAAATAATTTAACAAAACCTTTAACTTTGAAGAATATTACCAAATAATGAAACAAAAAACTACAAGCTAAAACAAAGAAAACTGAGATCAGGGATGGAGCCCTGGTGAAACAATTACATTGGACAGGTCAGTCTGTAGTCTGCACTAAACTTCAAGAGCAAGCAGATGCAGAAATCCAATTTATAAAGAATGTTAGTAAGAAAAATATTGAAAAGCACATGCTGGTAAAAATATGAATGATCTTGTGAATATTTTAGGGAAATACATTTCTTAACTCTAAAGAGTGAGCTGTAGACTGAGTGTAGAAAAGACATTCATTCAGAATCAATTTAAACTCCTGATTGTAAGTGAAGATGAAAGGATGACACTGTCTAAAGGAATATTATGAGAGCTTAGGCTGAAAATGGGTAGCACAGTAGTGCAGTGCATAGTGTTGCTGCCTCTTACTGCTAACACACTCGGTTTCAATCCCATAACCATTCATTGTCTGGGGGGACTTTTAATGAACTCCCCGTGTCTGCATAAGGTTTATATCTGGGTACTCCAATTTTTCTCACTCGTTACAAAGAAGTGTATATTAAGATAACTGGTAATACTAAACTGTCTCCATCTAAGTGTGAGTTTGGATGTGTGCATGAATGCTCCCATCATTGGACTGACATAACATCCAGAGTTATTTCCTGCTTTGTTCCTAATTTGGCAAAGATATGTAAATAGATCATTGCCTTACTGCCATAGCTGTAATGAATCTCAGTTTTTTGTCCTTAAATATGATTTTTGCAGATTATTTTTCACTTTAATTAAACAATTTACATTGTTACAACTTTTGATCATTTTGTTGGTGATATCATCAATGTCCTATTTTGTGAAAACCACATGTCCATGGCTTCTTTGCTTTTTTGTTCCTAATCAGGTGTTTGACAGTGGCATTGTATGTGACATTATGAATATCAACACTATTTAACATGGAGTCATATTATCATTATTATCCATGTTTTTGTATATTTTCAAAATAAACAGTGCAAATTTATCTATTTGGGGAAAGAATTTTGATGCAGTCATAGCTTTTTTCTTTTTATTCATGACTTACCAGTTTGAGACCTGAGCCTTACCATTGCCTCTTCTATTACCTTAATTTCACAGTACTTTATTTTAAAATTAGTCCTTTTGTGACCACTATCAACTCAGTATAATAAACAACAACAAAAAAAAAACATGAAATCCACAAACAACTAAATAAAAGCTTTTTCCCCCCCTGCACTGCAATTGATCTCCCTTTTTCAGTTTTGTCGTTCTCTGGCATGTGCGAAATCAACTGTTTGAGTAAGTAGACGCTCATGCACGGGATGAATAACTGCCCACCATAATAGCAGCAAGCAATGGCAAAATCATGTGTAATAAAGAAGAATTTCCACAAATGTAAAGTGGAGGCAAGGAAAAATGTGCTATTTGTTGGCTTAAGCAGTGGTATAAGCAAGAAAAGGAAGTTATGAAGTGATACAGAGTGACACTTGAAAGTTTAGAAAATCACACAGTTCCCGAAATAAAAAAGAAGCAGTCAAATATCAAAGTCGATGTGAAAAGGTGAGTCACAGCCCGTCTGCTTATTCTGTTCCAGGCAATATTACAAACGCTAACACCTGTGCGAATGACGCGACTCCATGTGGTGATGGCGCTGCTGTGCCCAAAACATCTTCAGACGCTGGCTGCAAACACACCACTCTGCCTTGGAAATTGCTGGGCAACCATCTGGCTGTGTGCTGACAGATTGTTCTGGAGTCACAAAATGCAATAGTGAATTCTGTAAGAGATGTGGCCAATGAACAAAGGTATTTAAGGGCTGTACTATTTGATATTGACCACAATTTAAATGAATTGGTGAAAAAATAAATGCTGCATCTGATTACCTGCTTCTACATTCTGTTAATTACATTCAAACAAAGTTGTAATGCTGTCCGATTTGGCTCATCATTTAGTAGGTGAGGGTCAGGTTCATCATATCACATCTCTTCAGGTACGGGCAAGCAGGATGCTACATGCCTGCACAATTCAACACACTTTCTGTGGACTATAAAGCAACATATTAATAGAGTGGAAATGCAATCTATTTACATAAGCAAATTCATTCTCTAACGGCGCCTTTATATTGTAGAAATGGCACTGAGCAACATAACGGATCGATTCTCTTCTTTTTACATGGCTATTTCAGGTGACTTGCTATCTTTAAAAGAAACTGCTTGCCTTTTGCTGCACTACTTGGAAAAAGCACTGTATGGAGCTGCCACTTTTATAGGCTATAGTCTTTTATAGACTTTTATGGACCAATCAGTTCGGCTTCAAGAGGAACCACTTGACTGAGATGGCACTACCAAATGTAGTTGACCAGCTACAACTTGCTAGAGCTACTAGCATGTCATTGTTCCTGATCCTACTAGATGTCTCCTCTGCTTTTGACACAGTTAACCATGGCATCTTTCTTGCCACCCTCTCTGACTCTAGTGTCATTGGGACTTCCCTCAGATGGTGTGAGTCACACATCTCGAGCAGATCCTACAGTGTGTCCTGGAGAGGAGAGCCAGACATTCACAGGTGTGCCCCAAGGATCAGTGCTGGCTTCTCTCCTTTTCTCTCTGTACACCATCTCACTGGACTCCCATGGTTTCTCTTATTAGTGCTATATGAATGCTTTGGAGGACAATATGGTATCAACCAGAGTTTGTGCGTGCCTTATTGATATCTCAACCTGGATGGAGGACCACCATCTACAACTTAACCTGGCATTAACCAAGCTTATGTGAATCCTGGCTGGCCAGTGTACTCATTCCCCCATCTCTGTACAACATGGCTCACTGTTGCTAACATCATCTGTGTATATGGAGACACTGGTGAGGTACTATGCTGCTCCTTGCCCACTCATATCTGCCAGTAAACAGTGTTTGGCAATGCTTGGTATCAAGACTCAATCCAGACTCTTTTCCTGTGTCAGTGGAACAGGCTGCCCACCTCCATCCATACTGCTGACTTCCTCAATGTATTTAAGAAGCAATTGAAGACCCATCTGTTCTGTGAAAATCTGTCCAATTGATTTTAGTAAAAAAAACTTTGCTCTGTGATATTTTATATTGCTGATTAATTTGTAGTTAGTCTTAATTTAATTGCTTTATTGATTGTAATCCATGATTGTATATTTACTAGTTCATACATCTTTTATTTTTCTTGTGGCAGTCATCTTTTTTACCTGTTCTGCTGCACTTGCTGAACAAACAAGCCCTAGCCTAATGTTACTCAATTATGTTTACCTCTTTTGTAAGTTGCTTAGGATAAAAGTGTCTGCCAAGAAAATAAATGTAAATGTAAAGGAACAACCTCTAGCAGGCTTTCTTGAGCATAATACATGTGCTAAGCTCCCAAGTGAAATTGTGAGAAATACGGGTGCCCAGGAGCTTCAAGTGCTCGCTGCTTTTATTATGTGTACATTTTTGTATAAAGGTCAGAGTGATTTTTTTTGCCTTGCTTAATATAGTATACATCGCAAATTCTTCTCTTTTTTGATATTTTATTCCAAAACATTTAAACTACAATATTTGGCCCATTCCCTTAACTCATTCATGTTGAAAAGACTTATTGTTTACCTTTAACTGAATAATGCAAGTTAATGTGACCTACTAGAATACCTTAATAACAAAAGCCATTTGCTGGTAGTTTAGTTTTTAACTTGGATGGCAAAGGAACCATGATTGTAGAATTAGGTGGGGGTCTATTGATGGGTCAAACATTCACATTTGGGTAAAAACAAAAATTCTAGCGAAAAATGCAAGATCATGCAATATATATTTACATTTACTTATTTGGCTGACACATTTATCCAAGGCAACTTACAACATTTATGGTATGGAGCACAGGCAGGTCAAATGACTTGCTCATGGCCTCACAGTGTCAATAGCAGGATTCAAACCCACAAACAAGATCATGAAAAGGTTAAGGGGAAACTAAAACTTGAAACACAATGGAGGCATGAGGTGAGGAGCTTATGAACTGAACCTAGGAAGGGAGGGACTATGACAAAAAGAAACAATAAAAATAACAAAGCTGAGTTAAGAGAAAGCAATAAAGATATACAGTAGAAAACATTTGATTCATGTAATTTCTACCTAACAGCCTGAGATGTTTGCATCATGTATTTTAATAAGATGGTGTTCCCAATGTTCCACTAAAACAAGCACATTTTGTTCTTCCTGGGATACTACTTTACAGTGATTTGCATATCTTATCGGAGAGAATTACTTAAACATTCAAGTATCTGTCATTCATAAATGAAACATTTTGTTTTTTGTTTTGAAATAATTCCTTAAACCATAATGAAATAACACAGCTAGAAACCACCAAAAATCTCACTGAATTCCATACAGTATGTGTCTTTTTTTTTGCAGACAAGTGCTGGCCCAGAAAAACAAGATGAATTTTATGGCTGAGAGAGGAATTGACAGATATTCAGGATAATATTTGAAATACTAGTATGTATCCTCAGGCATTCTGGAAGAATTTGATGACTGACAGTATCAGATTGAACAACAAACACTACAGCTAAAATGTTAAATGAAAGCTGACATCTGAGATATAATCAAATGCATCAATCAAAAGATTACCATGTTGTGTGTTTTATTGTTTACCTACGTTAGGAAGGAGTTTAAAGGAATATTGCAACAAAAAGACCCAATGCCAATTTTACTTTAAAGGCAAAATCAGAAGAAATGAATATACAAAAATATTTTAGTTTTAATTATATAAATATACTAACTGTCAATGATATAATTGTGAAAAAAATAATCTCATTAAAATTGTATGTTGCCAGATGGCTGAAATCATTTCCACAGCAACAATAGACAACATATAGAGAAAGAAAAAGACAAACTGGTAGCATATGATGAAGACAGTCTGAGAACACAGGGGCTTCTATGAATTGTGTTGCACTGTATGTGTGCTGTGTGACATTAGGCAATTGTACCAGCCTGAATGAGAGAGTCTTGGGCGAGGTGGAATCATGCCAGAACACTAGAGAGCAGTTAATGCAGTAGGTGGCAGAGAACCGGTCAAGGAAGGAATTCCATGAGGAAAGCAAAGAGAGAGATATTTAGGTCAAGCAGAAATCCATGGGAATTTTCACCTGGACTCAAGGATGCCACTTTTGGTACCAGGTCCAATGACATCTCTTCCTGATATGGGGGCCTAATGATGTCACTTCCAGTCCCGGTCCAATGACATCATTTCCGGTTCCTGGCCTGTTGACATCACTTCCCCTGCCCGACTTTAAAACCACCATCTTTGCCTGTTATGATTGTTCTATTGTTGGACTGAAATCTGTTGAAACCTGTTCTAGGGAACCAACCTTTTGGCAGCCTAATTCAAGTATATGGGTGGCTGTCCCCAAACCTCTTCCTGTCTCTGTCCAATCTTTTCACAGTGGCGTAGTCAGCAGGAAGGTTGCCTCCAGGAAGAAACAGGAAAAGGCGGTGGCGTGCTCTGTTTAATCCCCCAACAAATCCTTATACAGGAGTAGCAATAGTAAATGGACATAAAATAACAGCCCTGATGAATTCTGGCAGTAACATATTAATTGTTGCTTGCCGTTTCATGTTGCCACGACAATGACTAAAAGTTAAGACCAATCTGACCTGTATTCATGGAGATACTTGTTCAAACACGTCATTTTCAGTACCAGGTCCAATGACGTCCCTTCCGGCTCTGACGACACTTCCAGTTCAGGTCCGATGGCACAATTTCCAGTTCCTGTCTCGATGACGTCACTTCCAATGCCTGCCTTTAAAACCACCTAATTCAAGTATACAGGCAGCTGCCCCCAAACCTCTTCCTGTGTCTGTCCAATCTTTTCTAACTACCAAGACAAGGTCAGAGTTGTTTTGAGATTGTTATTCACCCCATCCTACCAAAATAAATAAGGATAAAGAATTTTTTTTTTAGAACAACTTGGCATTGTCCCTGTGGAGTGAGAGAGAGCAGGCAGGTGGTCTCCATACTCAATACACAAACCTAGACAGATACATAAATACATATAATAGGAAAATCTGCAGATATACCATATGTAAGAGCCTTTTGTTAGGTACGTAGGTTATATTAAGTTGCTAGAAGTATTTTATTGAGTTATATTAAATGTTTGTCTATATATTAGTGCATAGTATATGGGAGGTTCTATTATAACCCCCACAAGCTAAACTGAAAAGGAATATTCAAACTATTTCTTGTTTTTCTGACTGCAGATTAGTCCCAATTAGTGATCTGCCTTGTAGTTGGTAAAGCATGGAGGACACACAGTTTCAAACTGTGTCATGTTGTATGTAATGCAACATGCTCTATTGAACGTGCAGCGCTGTATATATAGAACGTACTGAATGGTATTAAGTAAAGCACAAAGAAATAGCTCATCCTATGTATAGAAAACAAGTTTAACAAGAAAAAGTTAAGTTTAAAGAAGAAACATTTTTTCCTTTCTTGCCTTTCATTCTGTGTGCGTAACAACTTTTTTCCCTATTTTTGAGAGAACTGTTTTGTTTCGAATTTTCACTAAATCTTTTTAAAATGAACTTTATTGGGGTGAGAAGTTTCTTTTGTAAGCATTTGACTCGTGCTGATCCTGCCTTACCAGCTTAGTAGCAGGTCGATTTCGTTATCCTGGAAAAGATGCAGCTATACCCCAATATTTATTATGTAAAATATGTAAAGGATGAATTATTTCATGGCAAAATACAAAGTAATAAAGCTCCAAAAAACAATTCTGCTGCTCCATTGCACCATTCTATATAGGATTTGTCAGATGACTGTCCAGTTTTTGCATATTGCAAAAACTCAAAAAGGCTCCTTACTTTTTTGTCTATTTCTCAAAATTCTATGCTGTTGTCTTCCTAGCCAATAAGCCTTCACCCAGGTCAGCTTCAGTCTGTAGACTCCGCAAGAAACTGGTAGAGTGTGGCTATTAAACCCCATCTCTTTGGTTACGTCCAGACAAAACCTCTGAATAACTAAGTGATAGGTGACCTCCCCTAAGGCAACATAACCACCATGTCAGTGTCCTTTCACCGCTGAGGTCCAAGCACCAATTAAAAAGTTTCTACCTGGCCCCCTACCTATTAAGGAAAAACAGGATGCTATCTACTCCAAATGTGATGTTTTTGATTCCCTTTGTCTATGCTGTTCTGATAATTATACAGACCTCAGGGCATGCGTGCTATGCCTATTTTCCCAAGGTGCACTTACCAATATTAGTATTTACAGGTGCTTAGCAATTACAGGTCTGGAATTCTCATTCACTGGCCAGTGATGGGCCCCTTCTCCATCCAGTGTCACCCTGGTTCCACTTGCACTTCTAGTAATTCAGTACATGTCACATAGACAGGGAAAGGTGATAATTCTTTCATGTTTTTCATATTTGTCATCGTCATACAAATGATACTCCATCATGGCATAATGAGTGGGGATCCTCGGTTTCCACAACCTTGGAATAATACAGTTTCATCCGGAATACAGTTTCAGGATGACAATAATATGCAAAATTTAGGCAAATTCCAAAACATATAAATATTCAAGACTGCTAGGGCAGAGCTCAGAAAATTCTAAGAAAATTAAAAATGTCTTTCATAAGGATTAACAAAAACTTTGAGGCACCCCAATGGGTGTGCCCTTTTTGTAACTCTGAAACCCTTATCTAACTGCTGCATAAGCCAAGTTTCCATTCAACATTAAGTGATGGGTAAAGGAATTGGCATGCAGCTCATGAAGAGAGGAACCCTGAGCACAGAAAACATCGATCTCCAACATGGGCCAGACATTCGTCTTCATTCAGGTAAATAACATTCTTTGATAATTTCTATGTTTCTGATTTTACTGTTTTCTCCTGCACTTTTAGACTTAAAATAATCCTTATTTAATCAAGAATTTTTTTTAAAACAGCATCTCCTCAAGAATATTAAGATCTTCACACTTACAATGCGTGAAACAAATATTACATTTGTATATTTGTTCTATATATTCAAAGAAGAAGCCCTTCTGTTTCATGTGGCTTTCTATTTTTGTTTAGGTTGTAATACACCCCTATCATAGTGTCACATTTGCTTTTACTTAGCTGTAACCAAATAAAAAAAATGAAGATTTTTTTAATCCCTTTTTGGATGTATGAAAATGCACTTGCAGAAAATCTACTCTGGTGTGTGTATCTATAGATCCTGAAGCAGCCACACATGGTATTATCCTCAACAGTGGGATTTGTTTTTGTTTCTTCTCTAAGCTTGTACGTAGGTGAAATGTTTGAAGAAGATTTAAACTCATTGTTTCTATGTTCACAGCATGAACAGTAGCAAGATTAAAATTTGAGGAAGCTAAGCTGTAGTAGGTGGCACTGAAAGACACCAAATAAAGCTAAGACTTGAAACAAGCTAATACTTACAGATGGAGTGTAAATACATCACATTTTTAAGGCTGCTCAAAAAAATAATAACTAGTCTAGTGTGAATTTTCTGTATCAGGAAGGAAGTAAAATATGGAAAATGTCTGTGGCAGGATATAGTAGCTTACTGTAATAAGACAGTATTTCACTGACATGAAAATTCTTGAAAACTTTTTGAATATACAACAGAACATTCTTAGATCTTGTTAACTGTAATGTCCTGAGTTAATGTCCTGATTTAAGGCTGTATCTTTGGTATCACCTTATTCTAGAGACATTGATAATCATGAAACCAGGGGATGGACTAGTGCAATTAGGAGACACTGACAACAAGAATGGAAAAAGTGCCGATGCAGTTTATTCCATTCACAGCAGTGTCGTATAATAAGTGCAGTGCAGATCTTCAATAAATGAATACACCGATGAATTATCCATAAAATCTACTGCTCCAGTGGGAGTTAAAATTCAATAATAAAAAAAAAATTAAAATCAAGAATCAAGAATAAAACCACAGAGTTGAAATCATGATCATTTCCTTCTCTCCAGGAAGAATTAATGCTTCACTCTCTCTTGCCTCCTGAACTAATCATCGGGTTTTCTCAGTGGTGCTGAGACACCAACAAGCACAGTTAACCCTCAACTAACTTTCGTCCCAGCCACCTCAGCCGATAATTACTGGAACACCCAAAGTCCAGCTCCATTTTCCTACTACCACCCCTCAGTGTACATGGGATGACCATCTAAGCCATTGGCTCCTCTTGTTCCTGAAAATGCTAGGCTGGAGTGTCCTACTCTGAGAGTATTGTCCCTCTAGCTCCCTGAACACCATGTTTTCTGTGCACAGCACCGGCTTGTACTTCGGGTCCTATTCTCTCTTTTCACAAGTTTCTTTCTTGATTTTTGTCTCACTTCTGTCCTCCCTTTTTCCCCTGTTCTACTCAGATTCTTTATTTACCCTGTGAGAGCAGGTGTTCTGCTTAATGACCTGTGGAGTGTCAATGAAGAAACTGTCTGAGCGGAATGTTTTTGCAACACACAATCAGCCAGTTCTCCCAGTTCATCCCGAGGTTGAATAGCTTTGCACCATCATGCATCAGCAACCTCCAAGCCTGAGCCGCTCTGTTTTTATGACTAAAATCACACATCGCCACAGAGTCCTAATGCGATTCACCATATTATCTCATAAATGACATACCACAAAACAGAATTCTGAGCACAAAAACTGTGATGCTTTATAAACAAAAGTACATACTGTATAAGTTACATAATTTGGATGATAATGGGTGCTTTTGATCTGAAAAATAGTTTGCTAACAATATACAGAAGACAAAAAAAGGTTTAATAAAGGAAGAATTCAAAATACATCTCTCTAATACGTCTTGAATCTCTCCTTATTGTGTAGTCTGCCTTGTGCTCTTCCCAACTCAGTAACTGGAAAAAAAACTCTCTTGTTCACCTTGTATGCCTCTCTTTTTCATCACTCTACCCTCTGTTTCTATTACCAATGGATTTCATTGTCCTCACTCCACTCTCAGTTCATTAACCATGTGCCTAGAGGGAGCTTCTGGAGACACTTCCTGTTCCACTGAATTTATATCTCTCTTTAGCCTAAAGATTACCATTTAGACCATGGACACTAGGTTAAGGGTCCACCTAGTGGCTCCTAACATCTGTGCAAACTTAAAGGGACAGAACACCATAGCAGCTACTTATTTTCCTGACTTTAAGGGACAACTCTGTTCCACATGAACATACTTTGGACCATATGCCACCTAGCATCCAGAAGGGGCAAAACACGCTTCTATCCCAGCTCCCCATTCAATCAGTCAACTGATATGGAGGAGCCTTTGCCAATATGCATGGTATACCACCCCAGTACAGTCTTAGATATACAGTAATATTGTCAAGACAATTTACACATTCCATGCCAGTGAATAGATCCTCAAACCCTTCACTGGACTCCACTTTTCTACATTATACCACGTATAGGGTCCAGAACTACACCAGTAAAACTAAAACAGTTCTCAAAAAGTACCCTTTATTCATAAATTAATTGATACAGTCATTAAAGACCTTTCAAAACAAAATTTAAACTTAATACATTTTTAATTAATTTTAATTAGGTTGCCTGATAGTATATAAAATAACACCAGAAACAGATTCCCTGAGGTAAAAAAATGCATAGCGTCTCCACCATGAACTTCACTGACCTTAAAAAAAAGTGTTAATGAAAAGAGAAAGCATTGAGGGTAAGAACCAGTTTGGCCAGACTGATGAGGATGTTCATGGGTTCCGGCCGGTGATTACTAGGAAATAAATTCTACCATTTATCTTCTCATCAGCAGAAAAGAATTGTCCCCCATTGCTAACTGCCTAATTTTTGAAAATTCGACATCTCAATTTTACCTTCTCTCCACAAACCAGACAATCCTGTAGCCCCATTGCTTCTGCATGCAGCTGTCCAACTTATTCATAATTAATCTTTCCTTGACAGTCTTATGGAACCATTGTCTTCATGCTTAAAAGATACGAACCATGCTCTCCAGTTGTTTGACAACTTTAGGTTTCACTGTACTGACTGCTTTATCTTTACCATCGACATCACCCCTCTGTGCATTGTCATTCCTCAAGATGAAGGTCTCATTGCCCTCAGGCAGTTATTCCTCTTCTCACGAACACCCTCATCAGAATGGCAAACTAGTTATTTCCTTCAATGCCGTCTCTTTTGATAACAACATATTATTTCAGATCAGTGTACTTGCAAGGGGTACTAGAATGGGACCTCACTATGCCAACATCATTATCTGTTAGTTGGAATATATTTCTTTGTTTCCTAACTAACCTTTGCACTGGACCTTTGCAAAAGATAAATGAATGTGCGTCTGCTGCCAGTCTAAAAATCTTATTCACTGCATTTCCTGAATGATGTCTCCTGCTTTCTGCACAGGTGAAACAGTGAGAGGTCTAGCAGACCATTTCATGGAGCAACCTCAAGACATTAAAATCGAAGAACTCACAACACTTCACAACCCTTCATTTAAAAAACACTTTTCAAATAAAAGCAGAAGAAGCTAAGCTCACTGTCAGACCAGGATCATATATTTCTCCAGGCCTTAATGACTGACTATTTTTTTTAATCTTTGCCTTCATCCTCTCTAATGGCAGCCCCATCTAACCTCCTTTCACCTTTTCTCCTTTCATCTGCCCTGGCTTGTTTCACTCATTGTATATGATACCTGCTTTTGTCTTTAAATTTACATGCATGATGAAGGATATACAGCCAAAACATTTTGATTTTAACCCTTTTTCCTTTCCAACATGGAAACAATTTTAACCTTTCATTCCTTTGCAGATGCACACTGACATAGCCCTACAATAACTTAAGAGTTTCTATGTATCTTTCCTAAGGGGTTTTAAGTATATGTTTACTTTAACTACCACACCATTATTTAAAAAAAACTATAGTGTATTATAAAAGTAAAATGCATTTTTCTGTAAGATTACCATTTTAGTTTGTGCTCAGTGTATTTGATATATGCAGATATGTACAGCACAATGATTATAAGCAGCCAATCTAATATCAATTAATTAAAAATAGTGAAGATGGGAGAAAATGCGTTAATGTGCCTTTAAAGCAATTTAGGATCCAAGAACTGCAGGATCATCGAGACAAAACACGTGAAAGACAAAACAATGTATATGAGTAGGTGGAAGAGCAAAAGTTTAATCATTTGTTTGTTTAAATTATTGAATTTAAAGGAAGACTGTAATATTAACATAAAAATATGCCTGTAAGCCCTCTGTGTAGTTATATGATGCATAATACACATCATCATATTAGCATTTGTCAGTGTTTTGCTGGATGAGTGCCTCCTTCAGCTTTCTGTGGAGTTTTTCTTCCTTTGGCACAGTTGTAAATAAATTGCCTGAAGCAAGAGCTGAATTTTTTTTCCATGTTCTCCTTTTCTCACATCATCGAATATACCGCCTTCTTATTTTTAATATCTGCTAGTCCACTATATTGAAATGCTTAATGCTGCAATTAAAAATGTCCTGGCTCTTTTTTGCTAATATACATTCATCTATAAACTGGCACTGAGCTTTTGATCATTAATATGTTAATTTCATCAAAATTTTATTCTTTTCATCTAGTAGGTGTCTCAAGAACAATTTCTTTTACTCTTTACTTTCTTATCCAGGGAATTGGTTTCACATACATCAGTTACAGAAATGGCTTTTCTTGAAGTTCTATTAAGTGCATAGTGTAATTTTGAGAAATAGAATATTCTGTGAAAATAAGACATACCTTTTTCAATTTTAGTTTTCTCTGACAGTTCATTTCACTATTTTTCCTTTTCCATTTAAAGTTCAGGTTATGCCATGCAGTTAAATAATAAACTAATTAAGGTAGGTTGAAAATTGAGAGTTGTATTCATCAAATTGCTCCTGCTTTACTACCAACTTCTGCACACTGCACACATTGCTTGGCAAATTTCAGTATCTTCACTTCCTAAATCTTCTTTTGTCTCCTCAGATGCTCCACTCTCACTTGCAGATAGCAAGCCTGGGAAGAGCTATAAACAGACATTTGGAAGCAGTAACTGCCTTGTGCTAAAACTCTACTGCAAAATGCTGCAGTGAGGTATGGAGGCCATAGTCAGTTGAGACCACAAGGACAATATTAACTGCAAATAGCAAAGTTGTAAGCCTCAGGTGGATATTTGTATTTTGTCCCTTAACATCTAACAAGAGTCCTATCTCATCCTTAAATGGATTTGACTCACCCCCTAAATGTTTTGCAGCCATTTACCAAACAGAACATAAGAGATGCTTCCATAAGCCAATACTCCCTAAAAGATTGGGAGTGATGCAAAAATTATCTTTAAATAACAGTTGAGATTGCCATTCTAATGTTTCCAAAGATGGATGTCCTTTATTATAACAAACCTGAGGTAGCCCCATCTTGCGTACAACTCAGTTCACTATAAAAAGGCTGGTAGAACTGTTTCTTAAGGAAAGTAGAGTAATTTGCATAACATCCATTGAAAGACACCAGCTTACACCAATCAACATACAGATAAATAGTATAATCCATAACAGACCCTACATCTTTATAGATTAAAAGGTACCAAAGTATATATCTAGATTAAATTTCTTTGGCAAATATCTTATTATTAAATAGGAACTTTCTAAAGTATAATGTATTTCTCTGTAAGGAAGAGGTTTGAGCAGGCATGGAGGAAGAGAGGTTGAGCAGGACAGTGGTTTTCAAACAGCAGGGTGCATGGACAAGGTGGGAGAGTGTACTGCAGCGCAAGATCACCTAGTGTAACATTATGTGGGAAGACTTCCATTGTGACCAGTTCCTTCGGCAAGCTGTCTACGATCCCCTACCCAGTCCTTCAAATGCACAAGTCTGGGACAAAAGTGAGACACCATCCTGTCCTCAGAACACCTCCTCAGCAGCAGCCCAAAGGCCCGGGCGGGAGTTTCTGCTACCACTGTCACTATAACAAGCTGCTCAAGGTGGTTGCCGAAAGTATAGCTACTGCTATCCAGTCCAACAAGAACCATCACACCATAAAGAAGATCTCTTTTGTGAAAGATGAAAAGAAACCCTGCCCACAACCAAAAACGAGGACGGGCCTCCTTTCTACAATGCCCGACTAGCAGCTGCATGTTGACCGGGATAATTCTTGTCATGGTATCACTCCAACCAGATATGATCATCATCTCTGAGGTGACAAAACACTTGATCATGCTGGAACTCATAGTGCTCTGGGAAGAACGCATGGAAGATGCAAACGAGAAGAAATGCGCAAAGTACCAGGAACTAGTGGAGAACTGCCAGGACAGAGGCTGGAAGATGCTCTGTGAGTCCACAAAGGTTGGCTGTAGAAGATTTGCAGGACATTCACTCTGCAAAGTTCTCAATCAACTGGGCATTACAGGAGAGGCAAGGAGTAGGGCCATTAAATTCATTATTGAAGCCACAGAGACAGCCACCATGTGGCTTTGGATTAAGAGGGCTGATCTGTGGGTGGCTGCTACTGGGATGCAAAAGTCAGAGTTTGATCAATCCTGGCTGGGTCACCTGGGTAAGGGTGTATGATGATGAAAAATCTGAAACACCCCATGACTACAGGAACATCACTGAAGATGCATCCTAGGGCATCTAGAAGATGTATTTTACAAAGTAATATGTAATTACTACAATAGGTGAAAATTGTATGATCTTTTAATCTCCATAGTGAATGTACTGTCAAAAAGAGTCTTGTTTATGACAAAATAGTACATAGAAAATTTCCTTTAGACAGGCTTGATAAAAAACCTTTCCAAGGCCACAAAAATATGCAGAGTGGAAAACTTGCATGGCTCTTATATGGTGTGTGCAAGGGTATCAACATAGACCAGTGTTCCAAGACCAAGACAGAATCTAAAGTATAGGTCAGATTTTCTTTTTTAATATTCTGGCACAGGTTGGCTTGGACCAAGACATCTCAAACTCAGGATCTCAAATACTATGGTCTACCTTTCTGAATAAGTTTCCTGCCTCATCAAGTTAGAAGTACAAGACACCATTTGAACGGCCATGTTAAATGTAAAAGACAAACTGCCTTCAATGTTTGTGCCGGGTTCTCATTAATCTTGCAGCTTTGCCACTGTGGACGTTTACAATCACTGCAGTGACCTCACACACAGGAATGGAATAAACTCCACTAGGTTCTTTTTTCCAGGATAGTTGTGAATATTTATTAAATAACCTTTTTTAATAATTACATTATAAAGCAATTTTCCAAAACTGACCCAATCATTTGCTGGTCTTTTCCTAAATAAAAACTAGATATTAGTTTCTGGAGTTGGTTTATAAATTACAAAAAGGATTAGATTCACTGTTTATATTAAAATTGTTCTTAATTTATGACAACATACAAAACTCAATCAGCCACATGCCAATTTTAAAACTGAGCTTCTATAATGGCATAAGTTTGAAAATCACTGTATTTGTGCACTAATTCCAATCACACACTGAAAGAAGAGAGGGAGAAGAACAAGAGTTATGCATAAAGTCTGGTTAAGAATGTGGGGGAAGGCACAAGAGCTGCAAATGTCTTTCCTAGCTTTGATTTCATTAAGAGAAAAAGATATAACATTGATTGCTACTGCAATCTCTCTGTTTTTAGAAAGTCATGTGGAACCTTTTAACTTTTCCAAACTTACATAAAAGATAAATGTTTCAAACAATAATCTCATAACTAGACTGGAAACATTATAATATCCACAAAAGTTTAAATTTATTCCAGTGGTCTTGTATCACTCTGTGTTTTATAAACAAGACCAAGCTGGTTGATGTCTATAAAGGGATACTTTCTTGTCAGTTTTTTTCTTGATCTTTCATATTTTAATGTGCTCATTCAAATAGATTGGTTTTCTTTTATGACAATATATATTTAAAATGTACAGTATAATGCTATGGTACATATATCTGTCCATGCTCTTCAACATCTTTTTCTGTTACAAGGTCACTTTTGTCACGAAACAGCTGGCACAAAAATGTAAAGTTGTACTGCAGTCAAGGCAGGGAAACCCAAACAGCACCTGGTGCTCTCAGCCCCACTGGGAAAAATAGTGGGGGAAAAATTGTGCCCTGTGACAGTAGGGGGCAGTAGTGCACCCTTGAACCCTCAGGTACAACTCCAGACACCAGGTAAAAGTCCAGAACCTTTTTATTTTGTTCTTCCGTGCACCAAGCACCCTCCACACTACTCATATAATAAACCAACCAACAAACTCTCCTCCTCGCCCAGACACTTAGCCACCCTTCCTCCCAGCTCAGCTCGGTGTCTGGACTGAGGCACCGTCCTTTTATAGCCACTGACACGGAGGTATTCCTGTCCCGACAGTCCATAGTTCCTTACTCCTTCCGGGTCAGGGCAATCAGTCCTTTTCTTTAACCCGGGAGCACGTTGTTCGTTCCTGTCACGTGACCATGACGTACTCCCGGGTCATAGGGCATAAAAGAGCCCATAAGCCCCCACAGCGACTCCTGGTGGCCCCCAAGGTATCCAGCAGGGTTGTGTAAAAATACTACAAGGTCCATAATGCCCTGCTGGACCTCGGGGCATGATCCTGCTGTCGGGAGAGCTCCTCCTGGCGGCCTGGGGGTGCGGACCGGCATGGAAAGCCGGCAGTCCTCCACAGCCCTTGTTTTATTGTGGAAGGTCCTACTGTGATCCTATTTCCCCCTTCAATACTCTTTCTTGCATGAAGCTTAATAAAATGTCTAAAATCCCATACACTTACCACTCTGTGATCAGGCACTTTAGCATTTCCTCCCCTCTTCCCTACTACATCTGTAACCTCAGACAATTTGACAGAGTCAAAAAACAGGCAGGAATTAAGTTTAATACATTTAATGATGTATTATTGATAACATGCCCCAAAATATTAAGGAATCATGTTACAATATGAATGGTGACAAACCATACTCTTATAGACTAAGCAGCAGTGAATCTTACATCCGTAGGTGGCCCGCGACTTAGTATCTTCAGTCTAGCTTGCTTTGCTACCACATGGCCTTTAAATGGAATATTGGAACAAGCCACATACCTGTCTCAATATGGATGCTGAGATAAATTTGACTTCATCATAGAAGTAAAGGAGAGGTGACCAACTTTATACCATTCTTACAACGAAACACAAACCAATGGGGTGCTGTAGTACAGATTGGCCACCATTTCAATACCAATCATAAACAACTACACTTTAGGCCAATAGAATTCGGGTACAACTCATTCCCCTGTGTTGCTTTGTTTAGCCAGTTTATGGCCTTCCTACAGGCGATGGCTTATATCCTCTATGTCCAACCACAGTCACCCTTGTCAGGCTGGTCTGATACATGCTCTGTCCCCCTCACCATAAATTCCTAACCCTGAGTCAGTCCTAAAGCTTGAAGTTGGTTAGATAAACATCAAAGCATTGCTGTTCTCATTAATGAAATAAAACATCCTGAAACACTTTTTAATATTACATTTGCATTGTCTAGTTTTCAAATAAAGCCATACAAAATATTTATCAACATACAGTATATGCTATAAATCAGTCCACCACAGCCCTACAAAATGACCTACAAGGGTCTTCATAAACCCCACCCCCAGCCGTGCAAAGTGGTAGTTGTTCCTCATATTAACTGGCTCCAAGGAGCAGACAATCAACATTTACAAATTATCAGGAAAAAAAATTAAACGAGGTAAGTAAAACAAAATGCTTTGTAAATGATAAGTAAATGATAAAAGGAGAATAAAACAAAATCAAATTTCTAAAACAGATCAGGAAGAAGTTTACAGCTTGGCTGCTACAGATCTGACCTTTTTAAACATTCTTTACAGCAATGTCACATGTAGAGAACAGTGGAGTTCCTTTGCACACAAGCTCACAGGGCAAAAATGCAAACCTTGCAACAGGCAAGATTTTAAAAAATCATTGCAAGGACACTTCAATTAACATGGAAGGTAGTAACAAAGTGTTGTTAGTGACCATGAGTAATAAAATAAAATATAATAGAAATAAATAAAACCCCCAGCAAATGCTGGCCACTGTGAAATTTCACAACAGGGAGCTGAAGCCTATTTATTCAGCATTCTCCTAGATAGAATGTCAGCCTGTCTGCGTCTATAAGCCATCTATCCATCATTTTCAGGGCCTTCTAGTGTCCCAGGAAGTCACAGCTAATCTTAATAGCATTGGCAGCAAAGCTGGAATTAGTCCTGGATAGAGTGCCAGTACGTCACAAGCGATAGATCATTCATTTGTTTTCTTCACCTGCTTTTTTAATTATTGACTTACAAAACTATTCATTTCAGTGTGCCAGCTTACCTGCCATCACTGCTTGCTTTATACCAGCCAGCCAGACAACTGAGATCCCCTGACGCCAGCTTTCTCAACATTCCAAAGACTCATTTCTCAGCTCCTGGTGAATGCTCATTTATCGTATTCTCTGAAACTCTCTGCCTAGGTTTGTTTGTAAAGCTCTGTCTATGGACTCACTTGACTTTCACGTAATAATAACACTTCTACTCATTTGCATTTTAATCAGCTTTACCTGGAATTGTATTCTCTACTCTGCTTCTTCTATTAGAAGTGTACTGATCCCATTTTGACGATACTGTCACCCAATATAATGCAATTTACTTTTCAGTTCTTTTTATGTACAATTAGTTTTTATTTCTTGTAACTCTTCTATATAATATTTTATTCTGAAGCATATTCTTGTTTGATTTATACTCTAAGGTGCTATGTAAAACTAAACATTGAATGATCCACTGATTATAAGATTGTTGGGGACCAGAACTTGCCCTAGAAGCACTGACAACAAATCAAACAACCATGATTGGGATGCCAGTCTGTCACAGGGTGTAGTTAATGTTTTCAAGTATTTCATTTACAATATTTGCAATCAAAAAGCATACTAATAAGTAAACATCCATCCATCCATTATCCAACCCATTATATCCTAACTACAGGGTCACAGGGGTCTGCTGGAGCCAATCCCAGCCAACACAGGGTGCAAGGCAGGAAACAAATCCCGGGCAGGGTGCCAGCCCACCGCAGGGCACACACACACACACACACGCACCCATACACCAAGCATACACTAGGGACAATTTAGGATTGCCAGTGCACCTAACCTGCATGTCTTTGGACTGTGGGAGGAAACCGGAGCACCCGGAGGAAACCCACGCAGACACGGGAATAACATACAAACTCCACGCAGGGAGGACCCGTATAAGTTAACAGCAACTGCAAAATTAACCTGACATAACAGTACCTGTCAAACAGAAGAGACTTAAATTCCCCACAACCTTGATAAGAAAAGTGGATACAAATAAAAGACAGATCAATAAAATATATTTGGCAAGATAACATCTTGTGCTTTTACATAAAATTGTCTTTTGTAAAGCAATCAATTTTCTTTACAGAATGAATCTGAAAATACCTAGTAATTACTTGATTATTTTCCTTGCTGTGGCACTTACATTAAAGTAAGTATTTTTAGGAATACCTTAAATATAAGAGCCACCAATTGATTTAATTACTGTATTGAAGGTTATGGTGCAAATTTATCAGGGCGATGCTCTAACAGCACAAAACCAGCAATTTTGTTATGTACTGAGACATACTAAATAAGTACTTGTAGATGCTGCAAACTAGAGGCACTATGTAAATTGGCGTTACTGCAAATCAGTGTGAAGTACTTCATTTGTTTGTCAGCAGGGAAGCTCTGCCTACTTACAATAACATACAGTTCAAGGTTTGCTCTTTGAAAAAAAAAAAAAAAACTACACACATAAGCATTAACAGTCTGCGTGCTTGACCTACAGCTTTATTAGAGGTGAACCTAACCTAAGCTTCTTGACACTAAAACATTCAGTGTCCTTTTAATAATAAGTACTGTTCAATCTAAGGGAAAACACACACGCAACAAAATAAATAACTGAAAGGTTTTCAAGTCTGCAGTTAGTTAAATTCTTTTAAAGATAAACTCCAAAATATTAAACATAAATATCAAAATGTGTATATATATATATATATATATATATATATATATATATATATATATATATATATACAGTATATATATTGTCAGGGATGCCAGGGGTAACGACCCGGCCGGGACGCCGTGAGGGACCGGAAGAGGGTCAAAGCCCACCCTGGATCACGTGGGGGCTGCCTTCCTGGTTGTTCTGGGGGCCACGGGTTGAGGGCATGGAAGCCCTACCCTGTAGGGGCCCGTGGTCACCGCCAGGAGGTGCCCCAATGCCCTGGTGTGGTGGAAGTGCTGGGGGGAAGACTTTGGGAGACACCCAGAGAGCTGCCGGGAGGACAGCCGGCACTTCCGCCACGCTGAGGCGTGGCCAAGCGAGGAATGCCAGGAACACCTGGTGCTCATCCGGGGACTGCATAAAAGGGGCCGTCTCCATTCATTCAGCGCTGGAGTCGGGAGGAGGCAGGATGAAGCACAGAGGAGGTGTGGAGGCGGCCTGAACAAGGCATTTGTGGCCAGGACTGAGTGATTTTTGGGGTTTGTGCACGGGATTGGGTCTGTGTGACCAATATTTGTGTAAATAGTTTTGTAAATAAACGTGTGGTGGTTGAGTAACAACATGTCCGCCTGTCTGTGTCCGGGCCAAGTCCACAATATATATATGCATACTGTAGATAGATAGATAGATAGATAGATAGATAGATAGATAGATAGATAGATAGATAGATAGATAGATAGATAGATAGATAGATACTGTGGTGTGAATGAGTGAAGATCATGACAACAGGAGAATTTTACTTGCAGTTTACTTGCAGTCTTAAAAACAATAATGCCTCCTTCTGGGTGGGCATCCTTTTGAAGCCCCGGGACTGAAAGGGGCAGAGTCACTTGCCAATGCTTGCCGGTTTCTCAGAACTATGGAGGAAGAAAATGACAAGAGTTAGCAGCAGAACCCCCTCTTAGCTCAGTGTGATATCACATACCTGGGAAGACCTAGGATGGTGATCCTCAGGTTCGCATGTGTAACGCTAGATAGAAAATATAACAAGTCAAATATGGAAGTTATTTAATGGGAGAATATTGACAACACAAATTACTTGTGCCTGTTAAGTAAGGTTAATGACATTTCCATTTAATTTACCTGAACTCGAGTTGATGGATGGTTTTTAGTAACATTGGGTTTATAAGTCGATGTGCTTTATGAACTGTTTTTTTTTTTTTTTTTAAATACTTTCCTAGGGATCTGCGCCGGCAATCAGAAGGTTTCTGGTTTGAACCCCTTAAACGCCAGAAGTGACTCTATTCCGTTGGGCCCTTGAGCAACGCCCTGTTCTGTCCTGGATATGATGTTAATCTGCATCCAGCCCTGCAAGCACGTCCTGTAACTTGCAAGGAAAACTTGGGGGTTGGTTGCAGAATTGGCACTCCAGCAACCATAAAAAAACCTCACACTGTTCAGTGTGGTGCTGATGTGTCACCCGCTGCATGGCTGCCATTGGTTCCCAAACTAGGTGGTTTGTCGTGTGGTGGTTGCAGCAACATACTGTAATCAGCGTATGCTCTTAATCTCTCTCTCTCTCCCAATTAATCAAGTTTATACACCAAGCTTATCCTGACAGTGCTGGCCACAGCTATAGTTAGGACAGCAGTCCATTGCAGGGCACACCAGTGTGCGGCCACACCTAGACAATACAATTAGCCTAACTTGCACATCTTTTGGGATGAGGGCAAAAACCCATTTAGACATGGGAAGAAAATGAAAAACACCATACACACAACAAAAAACCACGGGATTCTAACACACGATAATCTCCACTGTTGTGAACTGGCCATAGTTCATCAATCAATCAATTAATGGCCAGATATTGTTGGTTTCCATTTATGTTTAATCAGTTTCTACCTTGTTGTTTGTGTGTTCTAGCAAATCAGCATTTATATGTGTACCAGTTCTGTGTTTAGTAATTGGTATAATCTATACTTGAATTTTAACTGAGAATTGCTTACAGCACTCAGTGAAGAGCGGCACACAAAAAACAAGTTCTGTTGTACTATATTGTATTGATACTGGATAAGTGTGGCAGTTGCCCTAGACCCTATGCAATCTCAGTATTGTTATTTCACTTTTAAATTATATGTAAACGTTTTGATAAAAGCTAGTTTTCACATATGCACACAAAGCTTTCTGTCTGCTTATATACCTGCCTGATGTTGGTGACCTGGAATTTCATTTATAAAACTTGAGAGGATTCAACAGTAAAAATATGTGCACCAAAGAACAGGAAAATACATATGGCAAAAAATTATGATTTAGAAAACCTGGCGTACATACATTTGTGCACAACCTATCCCTCATAAATCCTAATCATCTTGCAAATGTGCATATGTGAATGAGCCTCTGACTACACCTGGTTGTCACTCTGAAACAACCATATGGATCAAGCTGAGCAACCTCATACATATTGTGACATTTCTCCAGGCTTGCCAGCCACCCAACCTGACACAGACAGACACAGGAGGCACACTTTTAAAAGCACACAAATTTTATTTTATTTTTTCTTCCTTTGTGAGAAACCTTTTCTGTCCCTCCCACAAGCACAACACAGTCCAAAGCACAAACCACTGCACAATGCTTCCTTCTTTTTTTTTCTTTATCTTCTCTGTAAGCTTTGTCTCTCTTTTCCCGACTCTGGCTCACCGAGTTATGTCTGCTGGCTCCTTTTATATGTTACCCGGAAGTGCTCCAGGTGCTTGATGATCTACTTCCGGCAGCACTTCTGGGTGTGGTAAAAGGATTGCCTATACCCAAAAGGGCTGCATCCAACTCCATCTCCCATGAAACCCTGCAGGAGTCTGAGGCACTGCTGCCACCCAGCGGGGCTGCCATCTAGAGTTCTGGGGGAGGTAATGCTCTGTCCACCCTTGCTCCCCCAGTCCATCCAAGGAAAAGGTGTCCAGGCTGGGCAAAGATCCTGACTGTCTATGACAATATATAATGAACTGATTTACCTGTGGGGTAAGACAATGGCGACAAGACAAAAAGGAACTCCAACAGTCACACCGTGCGTGAAATAAAAAAAAATCTGAACTCAAGAGAAGAAGCATAGATTGCTTATCTCTGGCAGAATGTGTGTGCAATGGGAGGGGAAAAGTACATCTATGCTCCCTGATCTCAATTTGTGACTGGAATCTGTGGTTGGAGATGCCTTGTTATGTAGTCTTATACCAAAGTAGTCCTGATGTTTGTCAGTCTCATCTTGGCATCATAGACGACTTGTATGTTGATGGAATGTAACTGCCTTAGGTTAACAAAAGCAGCTTCATTCTCACTAGGTGTCCATACTGCAGTACAAGTGCAATTTATTGCACTAAGTACATTAGAAAAAAAGGGACACTGCAGCAATTTGCCTTTTTATTTTGCCCTGTACACCCACACCATACAGAAATTGAATGTAGTGCCTCATCAGTCGGTTTATGACTTTCAGCATAGCGGGCATTACATAGCTGAAGCTTCGCTGAGATATCTGTGACCTGTCAACAAGTTCCATCTGGTATATGCCTGTTAACAGAAGCCAATGATTGTTAAAACATGAATATGAATAGGTGTAGCCTGCTTTTGGGCAGTCTGTATTTCTTCATGCCAGCCCCAATTCAGCTCATAGTCCCAAAAGAATTACTCTTTAGGACCTTAAATTGACTCATAAGCCAGTCATCATCTAGGACAAAAAATCATGCTGTTCCCTAGAAGCTGTTTCCCTTCAAATCTGACAATTTGCATGCTTTTCAAGTAAGGCCAAACAAGTCACGTTGTGTCAAACCATTAGGCTAAGAATAGACTTTAGGCCAGGAGAATTCGTTTTTTTGGACACAGAGAGTGAATCGCACCTGGATTTATACTGAATGCAATTATTGACAACAAATGATTGTGTTGGTTTCAAATCCTGAGAAGAGATAACAGGAAGCAGATATTAAAAGAAAAAAAATAACAAATAAATTATTCATTGCAAATTTTCAGCATTGGCCCTCTAAAAAGGCAACTAAAATACAATATATACTTTGTATTCATCACTTTTGAGGTTTAATATGTTTGCCACGTCAATGCACATTATAATAACGGCTGAATGATATGAATTATTACACGCATGAGTCGTCATTTAGCTGAGTTTGATGCATTATCCTACTTGATCTAGGGTGTTATCGTTCCCCACCTTCTCCAAAATGTTGCATGGGTCAGAGTTGCTATACATATACATGCAAGTTCTTCCATCAAATTTTCTTTAATACATCCCATCCTTTGTGTGGAAAGTTACATACACACATTTTGGCCCTTTTTTTTGTGTATGCAGGTTTTTTAAATCTGACCTGTGGCTTCTTGTTCTAAATCCACCAGCTCTCTAGGTGCATCTCTTACTCCTTTCATTAGATTTTCTTTGCACTGATCCTTTTTTTTCAGTAGCCACATTATCATTTCATCCTTTCAGCCTCGTTGACTTTCTGTTCCCCTCAAGCGTACAAAAATGATAAATTAGTCTTAGTTTAATAGAGCTTTCTTCACATAGCAATCTACTACTAGAAAAAAAGGACAAATCAACACTCTACTCTTCTGCTTTGTCTAACTTCCTTTTTCAAATCTATCTTTTCTTCAGCATTACATTGAATATCTTTGACTTGTAAATGTTACACATTTGCTTAAATCATTCAGGTCATATTTTATGAATTCAAAACAACACTGAAATGGCTTTCGCCCACATTGTGAATGACCTTCTGTTAAATGATACTGATGTTGGGTTACTGTCTGGGCTTGGTCTGACTGCTGCTTTTGACATGTTTGTCTACAATAGCCCCTGAAGCGCTTGATGAATAATGTTGGATTAGCTCTTTCTGAACAGACGCCTACTTCTCCAGCTGCCTGTTTTTGGTTTTCTTTAGATAACAAAAAATGTTTTCTGTGTTAAATCTCTATTCTCTGTTGACTTGACTTCACTTTAATAGTTGCATACTTTGGGAAAATCAAATGATTAACTGACAAAGATTCACAAATTATGTTAATACACTTGATGCCATTTTGTACCTATGGGATCATCGAGCCCAGGGTCTGTCTACATACCTTATAACATTTATCAACTTAGTTTTGGTAAACCGTATTGTAAGAGTCAATCTTAGAAAGTTAATGCTTTAAATTAAACTCATATTAGTATCTGCTTAAATTAATTAGAATATAATTTTCTTTCATAGCAATAGATTATGGTATAGCCTTTCGCCCCCTGTAAGTTAACATGAGATAGAACGTTCTTAGCTATATCTGTAATACAGTGTGATAATTAAGTCAGTGTGTGTATTGGAATAGGCTCCTAGCTAGCATGGACCGACAGACCCATTTGCAGTTTGTAAATGAGTTAGACATACAGTTTTCTAACCGTTTAGAAATGGTTCAACTGTATAAGCAAACTTAGAGAATGAAGCAAGATATATAAACTTTAAACAGACTGTTTCTCAAATAAGAATTTTCTTTTCTTTGCTATATCAGTTTTTTCTTTATTTTTGTGAGAACTGTTTAACCTTGAATTTTTACTAAAGCTTTTAAAAACAAAGATATTTTGTCTGTAGATTCATTTCAACGTGTCAAGCTATTGCCAGAATTCCATGAAGCAAACTAAAACAGTTGGTAATTTTGAGTAAATGCAGCAACACATATCTTTTTGTGGTGTCCTCTGTACTTGTTAATAAGTACTTATTACAACTTAATGTTGATGTCTCTAATATTTAGTTTTAATTCCCATTAAAGTAAATTATACAGAAAATTAAAATTCATGCTGCAGTTTAAATTATTATGTTAAGCAAAATTCAAGGGTGAAATAGTGTTAATCTGACTGACCTAAGCAACCAACCACGTCTTGATTTTCTGATACTGCTTTCCTTCTTTATAGTTCAATAGTAAACAGTCGCAAATACTCCAAGTATTTCATATAAGGTAGTAATCTTGGGTGTACCGGACCTGAACGTAAATCATGAAAACATTTAGAATGTCCAATTTGACAAATTGTTCCAATTGGTGTGGATGTGTATGCTCAGCTTTGGACTGACATCTCACGGAGGGTCTGTTCCACACATAGACCCATACATGTGGAATGGGCTCTTCCCTCCGAGTGACTCAATTTCTAGGTCAGAAGGTGAACGAATAAACACCACCATGTAATATATTGGCAGACTAATAATCTTCACTTGAAAGTATGCTGTAACTTTAACACTCTAAAAATTATGTTATGCCTATCTGTGAAATCCATTTCCCTTTGCAACCACAGCAAATTGCCATAATAAGATACAGTGTTAACACATTTTGTATTTACATCTAATTTTAATAGAGGACAATTAAGGGATAAAGTTATAAAAGGCCTCTAAATGACACTGAAATTAAACAAATTAAAATTGAATCATCTGGCAACAAGCAGGATAGGTAAACAGAGGTCAAATCTATTAGAGGTATATTGTTCAATTGGAAAATTGAATTTATGCGATTCTCTGGTTTAACACTACTCCTGAAAAACACTGAATAGGTTAAGATAATTAAAACAGATTGTGCATTTTGACAAGTTTCAATTGACATGCATTCATGTTAAATACTGTGATATGATAGAAGGCACAATGGCATTTTGTCTAGGGCTGAATAGCTGTTCCATTAGAAGAAAGCATATGGCTATGAGAAATGGGGATACAAAAGAAAGCACATACCTAAAAATATGTTCTATTATTGATGATCCATACAAAAAAGAAAAAAAAAACTAATTTGCTTATTTATTATTTATTTTTTAAATATGCATTCTCCACTTATAGCCACATATGAGCTCCCAGTAGCTTCCAAGTACCCAACATATAACGATGAGCTGTAGGGAAGCTAAGCTTCACCCCAGCAGTACTGAAGTGGAGAAAAAAGCCAACCCCTGTCAGAAAGGCTATCCGCTGTAGGGCAAATGTGAGCACATGCCAAGCCAATTTAGCCTTTCCAGTAAACATAACATGTACTTGTTTTGGAAGCAGAAGAAAATCTGAGTACCCAGAAAAACTCACAAGAAGATGACAAAGGACTGAATGGGCTCAGGTGGGTCTAGGCTTATCCACACTAAAGTCAGTCATGTAGGGTTATTTTGCCTCTTCTTAAGCAATATGTTTATTAGAAATTTTCCTTTATGGTGAAGGGAACGCTTATAACCATATAAGTTTAAGATTATCCCATCATTGTCTGAAGCCATCTCCTGGTTTACTTGTTTGGGAACAGTTTGTTGGTTGTTAATTTTTATGTAACTCCGATGTTGTTATAGCTATTCAATGAAGCATTACTCAATTATAAACTATTTCAAGAAGAAACACTAATTTGAACAGAAAGGAATAATGTCTCTCACAGGCAAAAGGCTGCCACAATCACAAGCAAAAGTGGCTGAGTGACTGAAAGAATTTCACACTACTCTACTGTATATTTCTGAACCACTCAACTCAAAATTATAAAATTTTAAACAAATTACAGTGGGTTTTTGCTGCAGTGTAGCTGGAAAGTAGACCTAACACTGGTGAACAAATCATGTTCATGAACTATGAAATTCACTTGTTTATGATATTGAGATTATTAAAGTCTTCATCGGCAAGCTTTGTTGACTCAGTTTCAATAGGTGAGAATACATTTTAACAGTAAGCCTGATCATTTTCTTATCCCAAGTGTCCAAATGAATGAGTATTAAAAAAATAATCTATATATATAAAAGTCTGTGTGTGTATGTATGTATGTTCCAGCATCGTGTCCGAACAGCTGGAGTGATTTTCATGAAAGTTGGTGCAAATGTTTCTCAACAGTTGACTAAAAATACTGTAGGGTGAAATCAGCCCTAACGCACCACCCCTTCCTTGATCTTACGGTCATGTATGCATGTTATCATTCAGTTGACACTTGGAACGACCAACAGAGGATGAACTGGAGGTGACTGCCAGCATTCTTTGTGTTTGAGCACCACCGCACCCCTGTTGCTTTTGAAATTAAATAGAGTTCAACGCGTGCAAGTGTGTTTGTCTGTCTGGCCCGGAAGTGAGAAGTAGAGTCGGGGGCAAGTGTGTTTGTCTGTCTGGCCCGTTAGTGAGAAGTAGAGTCGGGGTGAGGGCTCCAGCTCTGAGGATATGCAAGCGAGACCAGCACACTGGCAAAAGGAAACCTCCTAAGAAAGACAGTCGCTTAGCTGCTAATGCACAAACGATGTGAGCATGTCGGCAACACAAATCCTCCTAGCAGAAAAATGCCCAGAGTAGTTCTGACGATTTCAATACTTTTTAGGATCCCGTGCATTTAACAGCTTACAAAGTTAGTACATAACAGGCGACTGCCAGCATACTTTATGTTTGAGCGCCACCACGCACCTGTTGCTTTTCAAATTAAATAGAGTTGTCCGGTTCCAAGCGTCAACTGGATGATAACATACATACAAGACCACAAGACAATCGCATTAGAGAGTCTTTATTGTTAGTTAATTTATTTTTATAATTATAGTTCTTTATGTTTAAGAATTACCAGAGCCTACGAAATAACTTGTAATTCCGTCCCACCTTAAACTGCTTCTTAAATCCCTTCACACCTCTCCGCCAGCGTCCTTTATCCTCTAAATGTGCTGATAAAGAGAAGCTAGGAGCAGCCGGCTATTCCATCCCCCCACCAATTTAGAACGTGCACGAACTTCTCTCAGCTCATGCCTTGATTGAGTATCTAGGAGTGAAGTGGAGTTTTAGAGTGGAAATAATAGATCGTTGTTTGGAACACACGCATTTCATGTCTGTTCCGTTTCTACAGTAATCTGTGTCAACACATTGTTAAAACAGAAACGTTTTTTATATTCTAGTAGTAGATGACAAAATGTAGGCATAAACTATATAATGTATGAAGCCTGAAGTCCTAATAGCAAAGAAACATTTTCACAAGAATAACACAATTGCGCTTTTATTCAAAAACTGCCTCCGTGGTTCAATAGACTCAGGCCCCGCTTGGGAATCAAGGGGTCACAAGTTTGATCCTGCGCCCCTCCGTTTTCAGAAGTAAACTGCTCTTATTCTTACTGTTTTAGAATAAAAGCATACATTTGATTTCAGTCTGTAACAGCCGGCGCAATTTATAAACCTTGTAAAGGTTAGCTTTTTTTTTTTTTATTCACTTTTCATTCTCTCAGTCGCGTTCAAAATCAATCCATACAACCCCATCTGACACGGCTGTTTTCACTAAAGACGCGCTATAGCTCTGCAGTGTACCACGATGCATACTAACGCCAAACAACAACCCCCCGGGTTATGACACACAAACGCTGGCGAAGCTGCCTTCTTCGTATCTCACCGTCACTTGCTTTTCTTTTTATTCATTTTTCTTGAGTGTCCCCGCATGTTGCTGTATGCTTTTTCTTTTGTACTCCAGGACATGCAGAGGAAAGAATGGTAAAGACCAGTAACTTTGGCGCTATATGCAATCATCAGACACTCCCCATCTGCCCGTGTCGTTCAAACACAGGAACATATATTGATGTAAAAGTATAACAAAAGTGCACTTTTATTCAAGTGCACTTTTTCCATCGCCTTTTCCTGTAAGAAGCAATGTCTCTCTATGCTGTGGTTTCTATTACACACCTGAAAGAAAGAGACAATACATGTGAACATATCCAGCATACAGCAACATGCGGGACTGGCAGGAACACTCAATAAAACTGAATAAAAAGAAAATCAAGTGACGGTGAGATATGAAGAAGGCAGCTTCGCCAGCGTCTTTGTGTCAGAACCGGTGGGGGGGGTGCGTTAGTATGCATCGTGGTACAACGCAGAGCTATAGCGCGTCTGTACTCTGTTTCTTTTGTACTCCAGGGCACGCAGAGGAGAGAATAGTAAAGAGCAGTAAGTTCGGCGCTATATGCAATCATCAGACACTCCCCATCTGCCCGTTGTTTTGTTATACTTTTCAATACTTTTTATACTGCTCAAACGGGCATGCTCAAAAAATACACGTGTAATGCCACGAAAAGTGCACGCAGACACTTCATTTCGCAAACAAAACAAGTGCACTTTTATTCAAAACTATCTGTATAACCGAAGAAAAAAGAAAGCAAGTTACAGTAGGCGATTGATACGACAGCTTGCATGGTGCAATGCTAAGAAGTGCAGATTTTCATTCCGTGCTATATAAAATCATCACATTCAAATATTAACAGTTCCCACACACCCAAGGACCGTCCTTCCTACATTTATGACACGTGTACTTGTTGCCGTGTACACACCTCTCTGTGCTATGGTTTCTATTACACTGAATGAGCACCTGACACTGTACTTTCTTCCCTGGGGGAAGGTCCCACATCAGAGAATTTCCAGTTCCTGCATAAATTCACACCCGATCTGACGCTGTTCGCTTTCAAATAATATTGCATTAGTGCGATTATATTTTCACATATATTGTCTCTTTCTTTCAGGTGTGTAATAGAAACCACAGCATAGAGAGAAGTGTGTACATTGCTTCTTACAAGAAAAGGCGATGGAAAAAGTGCACTTGAATAAAATTTTCACATTGGAAATTGTCTAATCACCTTGTTTTATTGATTATGTGATATTTTGTTTTTCCCTTTCCCTTGTGCTCAGTTTTCTGAGTCTTTTTCCTGGCACAACCCCCAAATTCTGCTCTACCATCCTTTTCAAATCAAGTTAGGCTGCACACCACTTCAGCATGATTTCTTACACAGTAAACATTTATTATGATATGTTGTGATTAGAAAGATAGATAGATTGGTTTTGCTGGTGTTCAGTTGTAGGTGGTTTGAGTCGCACCATTTAACAAAGTCCTTGATTAGGTTCCTATACTCCTCCTCCTGCCCACTCCTGATGCAGCCCATGATAGCAGTTTCGTCAGCAAACTTTTGCACGTGGCAGGACTTTGAGTTGTATTGGAAGTCCGATGTATACAGGCTGAACAGGACTGGAGAAAGTACAGTCCCCTGCGGCGCTCTTGTGTTGCTGACCACAATGTCAGACCTGCGGTTCCCGAGACGCACATACTGAGGTCTGTCTGTAAGATTGTCCACGATCCGTGCCACCAGGTATGAATCTACTCCCATCTCTGTCAACTTGTCCCTAAAGAGAAGAGGTTGGATGGTGTTGAAGGTGCTAGAGAAGTCCAGAAACATAATTCTTACAGCACCACTGCCTCTGTCCAAGTGGGAGAGGGATCGGTGTAGCATTTAGATGATGGCATCCTCCACTCTCACCTTCTCCTGGTATGCGAACTGCAGAGGGTTGAGGGTGTTTATTTCCTTAATACTGTAAATAATAATTTATGATGCACCATCCTGATAACAGGTAATTAATTTTCCTGATCTCAGAATTATAGATTACTCATTACAGATGCTACCCAATCCCATCCACTTTGTAAATTCTGGACCCACCCTTATATGAAGGTGGAATAAAATTGGAAGCTCCACCAAGGCAGTGACTGAGCAAGGAATCAAACCCAGGACTGATGACTTCATAACTATGTTAGCTGTCCATATATTTGATATCTTCTGCATTTTTAGTTGATTTTGATGCCTGTAATTATATTTTAAAAAATTCCTAATATCTCACTTCTGTAAGTGCCAGCCCTCTATGCCCAAGTGTGATTTTGCCAGATTATTTATGCTGAACAGAAGTATTACTCCTCTCTGTTCTGGCCTTGAACATATATTTTATAGGGTTATTATAGGGCAGTTCTTGTACAGTGAAATTCATACTTGCATGTGCAGATCTTTAAAGATATCAAGCACAGGTTTAAATATACATTTTTAATAAATTTCCATAGGTTTGTCACACCATAAGCACACATTTTAGACAGAATTTGGAAATCATTTCAGCAAGTAAGGCAATAGATATTTGTCAAGGTATTTGTTCATAGCTTTTTGTTCAGCTAGTAAGACAGAGAGCTGTTTTATTTAATGGATAATGGGAGTCACATTAATATTTATTACATTTGTTTAACAGGCATCACGTTAATAGGTTCTCATTGAAATCCTGATACACTAGACTTTTTGAATGACCTTCATTAATTCAGTCAAATGTCTTTTCTTTGTCCTTTACATAAAATGTTGAACAGAAATTCTGATGTAAGCAAATATGTGGTAGTTGATGGTGCATAATTCACACCACTGAATCTTAGTACTCTTTTAGTACTTTTTCTGGATTAAGGTTTTAATATGAGCATTACTACTAACTTTTTGTGTCCACATTTATGCACATTAATTTTATGGACATTAATTTTATTGCTATATTTTTACTTTTTGCAAGTCACATACAGGGCAGCATGAGGCACTGACATGACTACTGTGTCACAGATCCACTGTCTTGGGTTCAAGTGCAGTGTCCAGTTGTTGCCCATGTTCATTGGTTATATGTCCTCTGTGCGTGTTTTTCTCTGAGTTCCCGTTTTCTCTTGTTTTCCCATTAGGTAAATTGGCTGTTGCAAGCAGGCCCCTGTGTGAATGGGACCTGTGGTATTTGGTGATGTATCCAGGTTGAGTTCCTGCCTTCTGCCTAATGCAGCCAAAATAGGCTTTTGCCCCCACAACCCTGGTAACATGTTATTTTAAATGTAATCATTGCTTCTTGTTTTGCTTTAAAGACACTACAAACACTATAGTCAATATTAGTCTTCAAACCAAGAATTATGACAGCAAAAATATCTCACATTGGTGCATTGAGAAATAAAGTTAAAAAGTAAAGCAAATAAACTACAAACAGACACTATGAAAGTCAAATTCCGTAGCCTCTCCAGACCCACCTCAATGGGTGTCAAACCTTTCATTCTCTCTCTCTGTGTTCTGTGTTTTAGCGGGGCTTGTTCACTTACCTACTAAAGTAATATGCTTAAAAACATTACCTCTTTCTCATCTCTCTTCATGTCTCTGGTGTTTGTTCCTTCCATCAGTTGAATGTTTCTCCAACTTTTCATGTCATCTCCAAACTTTATTTCTCACTTCTGGGTAGGAGGCTTTAAAGCTCTTCATAAGGTTACTTCCAGTGTCTTTGTGAATCACTTCTAGTTTCAAGGCAAGTGAGTAATTATAGCAGGGATACTGGATTTGTATTCCCTCCGCTGTAATGTGAGGCTCTAGGTGCCACAGCCATGGGCATATTCCATCTCCTGGAACATCTATACTCATAACCAAAGGTGGATGAGGGCAAATAAGAACACAAGAGCAAGTCTGGGTGAAAAAAGTACAAAATGCATGTTTATTGAAAACATTAACAACAGTGTCACTGTTGTGGTGCAGTTAAACTCCATAATAGTGCATGGGAGTATTCCATAAATTGCTGACATCAAAAAAAACCTGTCCCTTCCACAGAGCAGGGATGATTAAAGAATTCTTCCTGTACTCAGTCTATAAACAGAGCCCTGTCATATCCCACTTTTCTGTTCAAATCTGATAGCCTTGCAACTTCATGCTTGCTCTGTAAACTCTGTCTTCATCCCAACGCTTGATTCAAAATATTAGCAGTTTCCCCTCAGACAAACACCATGGTCCTGCTCCCCATCAGTAGAATCAGCCTTTGTCTTGGAACTCAGACCCTTGGACTCTACATCCACCCCCTCCAGTTGGTATCCACTAAAAAGTTTCAAGACGACAAGGTCTCCTCTGCCCCTTATTGCAGTGGGGTAGTTTTGATCCCACTCTCTGCAAAGGCATGCTTCTAGAACAAGGAAGTGACCTCACTTGAAGTTTATCCCCTTCATTCTGTCTCTTTTTGTCCCATTTCTTCATCAAGATTAGCCTTTTATCTTTTACCTTCTTCTCTCTTTGCCTTTACTGTCTTTTATATCTTGTAGTACTCTGTGACCCAAAGAACTGCTAATGAGAGATGGCTGTGCAAATCAGTCATGTGCTTGTGCATAATTAATCAATCCTCTCCCCCTTTGGTGCTCCATGGCAGCACACATTTACTAAGTACCTACACTCCTGACACTGAATATTACTGCACCCTGCCATCCTGCCATGAACTTAAGGCATGCTGTGCTACAGGTGCCATCATTCCTGCACCTGTGTTTTGACCCTAAAGGGCTAGAGGTTGTTGAAAAAGTGCAGGTTGCATGGCCTCTGGCAAATAGGATGTCCTGTATTAACCCCTTACCTGAGACTTCTTAGGAATTTGAAGGCCAGATCTTCATTAGTGTTGAATCATCTATCCCACAGCCTTAAATAAGAATACTGACTTTTTCGTAATAATTTAATAATCCTTTTTTTAAAGTAGGTGACCCCATCTGGCATTCACACAGACCTAAAAACCTACCACAATGTATAGAACTTCACATGATTAATGTTCTATCCCAGGTAGCAGTCACACTCTGAATCCACTTTTTGGATTCCAGTCACTCTAATCAACAGGTCTTCTCAAAATTTTCAATTTAAGACAAAACTAAAATGATGTAAATATATTTGCTTAACGTTAACCCAGTTAATTATACTATTACATTCAACTTGCATCTTTCTGGGTGCAAATGGGTAAACATCAAGCACTGCTCTTCATTAGTGTTACACAAATATTTACTATACTGCATTATAGTATTTATGGTATAGCAGACCTACTTTGCTCAGTCTGAAAGGCCCACAATATAAGGCAGATGACATGAAAATTAAACCAGCTGAGTTTTGGCAGTTCACCCCAGATGCAGTAGTAAAGATTCTGCCCCCTTATGTCTCCTCTGTTTAGACCTAGTGATAGTTATTGGCTTAAGTTGGTTGGTTAAACAGAGATAATGTTGCTTTAAAGTAAGCCTACCCCCAACTCAAAAGGTAGCATTCAACCCACATAGGCCCAACATGTAGTGAGGCTTTAATAGTAAAAATAGTAAAAATGCCTTACAGAGGAGAGGAGAGGATGACCTTAAACACTGGTCTTTGGGACAAAAACAAACACCAAAAATGGTTTGACTAAAAAGGCAACTCAAAAGAAACAAATCCAGTTCTTAAGTCACAAAAAAGAAAAAAAAAAGAAGCCAAACAATTCACAATATTCACAAATGATGTGAACTGCACCACTCACAATACCACTCTCATAGAAATGACTCTCTGCCTCAAATAAACAGACAGAGAGTGGTCTTTCAGGTGATCATCATACAGATCCCTCTCCATTATGTATACTTAATAAATAATGTTCTCCCCGAGTCTGTGTGGGTTTCCTCAGGGTGCTCCAGTTTCCTCCAACAGTCCAAAGACATGCAGGTTAGGTGCATTGGCAATCCTAAATTGTCCCTAGTGTGTGCTTGGTGTGTGGGTGTGTGTGTCCTACGGTGGGTTGGCTCCCTGCCCAGGATTTGTTCCTGCCTTGCACACTGTGTTGGCAGGGACTGGCTCCAGCAGACCCCCGTGACCCTGTGTTAGGATATAGCAGGTTGGAAAATGACTGACTGACTGACTGAATAAATAATTAATAAACAAAATAATATTCAAAACATAACAGACAGGAGGACTGAACCTATTTCTAATAATGAAATATACAATATGATATCCAATAAACAACAAAAATATTGAAAAAGAAAACTCTGAATGAACTAGGGACAAAATCCTGGCTAAACAATGGCACTGAGAAGACACACACACAAAAAAAAACTCTCAGGCTAGCTACTCCGTATAGCAGGACCCCTGTCGGCTAGGAGGTGACTACAACGAATCCTAGAGTGATCCCTTTTACTTCAAAGAGCATTATGATAATGGACTGAAAGTGTGGAAGACCATCCTTATTGAAGTTAGATGAGGGTACCGCTAGCCCAAACCTTACTAAAGTAGCAAGGTGTACAAAGAAGAGGTGACCTATGTAAAGCCACAGGTTAGTCTTGCTAAAGAAAGGAGTCCACTGATCACGGAGTACCCAGAAGACAAATTGTATGCTAGCAAAAAAGGACTACAGTGTGTAAAACCTTAGAGAAAAGTGCAGTACCATCTACAATCAGAAGCTGCGACTAAAGCAAAAAAAGGAGAAGAGCTCTTAAACAAAGAAAGAAAAAGCATGCTGAACATTCTTCCCAATGTGCCAGACAAAGCTGACCCAGAATGATTGGAACAAGGAAAGACTCAACAGGAACCAAACCATAAGTACACCTATTTTGATTATGAGAACTGTTTAATTTTATCTCAGTAGTTAGGATAAATAAAGCTAATGTATTATAGTATTGTTATCGCTGTAATGACATTAATAACTTTGCCTAGGAAAAGTTTATAGCTTTTACAAGTTTCTCTTCTTAAATCCAGTAGGTTGGTTCAGAGCAGCATCTCATCAGAGGAACTGTGAGTGCGGGGGCAGCGTAACCCGATATAGACTAGCTGTGAACACCACCATCATGGTGAAGATGTTGAAGAATTAGTAATTTGCTAAAGAACTTACTCAGTTTGATCACATGAATAGGAAAATCGGAGTTCCTAAGTTATGTGCATTTTTCTATAGGAGAGAAAATGTTCAACTAAGCTAGCATGAATTTATGTTCTTTGTTGTCTCTTATTTATATATCTACTGTAAATACATACTGTGTGTATATATATATATATATATATATATATATATATATATATATATATATATATATATATATATACATACTGTGACAGGCGGCCATGCCCATTACCTGGTTGGAACTTGAACTGTATGGAAGGACCGGGGAGAGAGCATCCGCAAGGCAATACTTACCCTGGGATCTCTTGAGTGCAACTCTCCTAGATGGCTCCTGGGAGTTGAAGTTTGGCACAGCCCTGTTGCGTTCTATGGGGGCCGCCAGGGGGAGCTGCAGAGCCCTTCAATGGCCTCTCACCGCACCTGGGTGGAATTACAGAGCCGATTAATGAAGCACCTGGAACACTGGAGGTGGACGAAGCTTGCCAGGAGAGGAGAGGAGAGGAGGTGGTGAAAAGAGAAAGAAAGAAGGACAAGAAAATGACTGGGCTTTGTTGTGCTTTGTGTACTGTGTGGTGGGGAGCAGAAGAAAGTGCTCCCCAGCTTTAAATAAACGTGTGTGCTGGACTGGAACTTGTGTCTGCCTCAATTTGTCCACATAGCCTCATCTGCCCAATATTTGCCCAGGAATAGGACTGAGATCCTGCACCAGAACATAGTTTATTACATATACAACCTAGATTTATGGTATGGCATGGTCACAATTAATACCTGTTTTTTCTTTTTATTTGTGTAGCCTGGCTGACTAATGTACTGTCTAGAAAACTGATTCCATTGATGTCCTGTGTGATTGTTTGTTGATGAGGAAACATCCTGATTATTAATAGCTAACAAAAAAGCAGGCAGACAGATTAAACAGGATGGCAGTAAAACAGGAATATGACATTCATTTGGAGGAAAGCAATTGGCACCAAAAGAAAATCTGAGGCTGGCCAAAATAAAACTCCAGATTGTTCTTTCCTACCAAGAGAATTAGTAGTCAGTTGAAGCTGATTGTAACGCATCCCTAGAAAGGGAGGATGAAAGTGTGGTAGCAGAAGTACTGTTTTTTTTTTCTATTGATAAAAAAGGCAGTGTAGTACAGTGGATAAGGCTTTGGACTTCACACTCTGAGGCTGCAGGTTCATATCTGCTACTGACACTGTGACCCTCAACTACGATCACTTCATCTGCCTGTGTTCCAATTGGAAAACCACAAGAAATATAACCAGTTGTATCATAAATGTTGTAAGTCGCTTTGGTTAAAGGCGTTGGCCAATTTAATAAATGCAATGTGGTCTGCTTTCTTCAATCATTATAATGACAACAGCCAACCAATTAATAGTTAGGACCCATGAAAGCCTCCAAATCATAATAGTGAAAATGTTATGGGTTTATAAATCACTCAGTGCCCATTACCAGGTTTGCAAGAAAATATGCTCAAAGGAAATTATTAGGGTTTTATCTTTTATTTGAGCCTGCTTTACTCCCTTAATGTGCTTTTCCCTTCCATGATCTGGTGTCTGGCAGGGTGAGGTGAATAAGATTTAGTTTAGCCTAAGTATTCTCTAAAATGAAAAAAAGAAAGCAAGGTTTTCTGCTTATAAATTTTGGTTTTATTTAAAAAAATGATGGAATTTCAACTTAAAGTTTTGCAGGCATCAGCGCCGCTATGGGGAGTCAGTTGTCAGCTTCTGCTCTTCCACAAGAAGTATGAGTTTGTCATTCTGCACATTGCTGGTTTGAGGTATTTTTGCTCTCATTTGCATATTGCATATCCATGTGACATAATTTAATTATGAATTATGTAGTGTTTTATGTTATCTAAGTAGTATTGTGTTGTTTAATCATCATTATGCATTATCTTATGTTAATTCTTTTAGTTATGGTCAATGTATTTTATATTTTGAGCCAAAGGAGCCAGGTCCCTGTTCTGCTACAGCTGTCACTACAGGCAGTATACTTAATGGCTTGATTAATGAATTGTTGCTTGTTTGCTTGGTTTTGATAACTGGATTGTGAATTTTGTTTTTGTTCATTTTTGCGTTGTCTATTTTGAAGCAACGTTTTTTTTTTACTGTTGCCTCTTAAGTGGTTTCATGTCTTTTTAGAGTAATAATGGTCTGAATTCACAACTTCATGTAACATGTGATTAGCCAATTTAAGATATTCATATGTTAAATGAGTATACTCTTGTTATAGATCACCCAGCGTTCCTCCCATTGGCTGGGGTTCATTATTTTGTTAATTTTTGGTTCTTTGTTATATTTATTGATAATTTAGTTAATATGTATCTGTGTATCTTATTGTATGTACCATGCATTTCGTGAGTGGTTCCCCAAGAAGTGGGGCTACCTGCCCATTACCACAGTTACCATCCTCAAACTTTCAAAGGCAGGGACAATCCACAACCCCTGGTGGTTCATTCAAATGTGCTTGAGAGTTGGTGAGTGTAACTAGGTATTATTTCTATGCTTCTGTTTCTTTTCCCGGTTTTCTGTGGTAAGCAATCTGTGCCATTACCACCTAATCAAAGCACCGCGATGTCCTACATTGATGGATTAAAAGCCAGAAGTCTACATGACCATCATTATCAAGTCCTTCCAAGAGAACCCTAAATACAAAGAGGACTGTTTCATTTATGTTAGGTAGAATGCCCAGAGGGGACTGGCCGGTCCTGTGGCCTGGAACCCCTGCAGATTTTATTTTTTCTCTCCAGCGAACCTTACTTTAATTCTATGTTAATTAGTGTTGTCTTATTCTAATTCTTACTTTGTTTTTTTATTTCTCTTTTCTTCATCATGTAAAGCACTTTGAGCTACATTATTTGTATGAAAATGTGCTATATAAATACATGTTGTTATTGTTGTTGTTTTGGCGTATAATAGATGTTTTGAATTTATACTGTTTTGGACCATTCTTTGAATTTGTAATTTGGACTTGTCTGCCTTGGATTGCTGTTGGTGGTCCATGGAGCTTACTTTTGTTCAGAGCATATTTTTGAACAATAAATCTTTTTATTTATAAAGATTCTATGTTTCATTTTTCATTACTAGCCTGGTTTTTGACAGTGATTTTCCCCTCTAGTGTCAATTTTGAGTCTTATTTGGATTTTATGTGCTTCAGAACTCTCCAGCTCATAACAATTTTGTATAGCTGTATATTCTGTATAGCTGTATATATAGAGCATATTCCACAGTACCAGCGTAAGACTTCAGTGAACAAAGCTATACGTGTGATCCCTGTCCTGGCTTATGTTTGTCTATATCATTGACAAGCTATATTTAGTCAGTTTATAGTATATGAATGCCTTCCTCTATCATTTGTAAAAATTGATTCACAATATCAAGGTTTGTATCCCAGATACTTGCAATCAGTGTTTTTACTCATCATAAAATATGCATTTTCCTAGGTACAAAAGAAAACAATGCCTTCCTTAGTATACATTTCAATGGCTTTTGCTTTGTTAACAATACAGACTACCACAAGATGGCCTAAGTGTACTTTTCTATATTCCCATAGCAAGAAAACTGTGTTTTATGGATTTTATCTTTTTTGAATCCAAATATTTTCCAGATTATATATGTATGTATATATATATATATATATATATATATATATATATATATATATATATATATATATATATATATATATATATATATATATATATATATATATCACATGTAAAGATTTGCTCTTCTTTTTGCTTTATTGTCTTTTAGCCTTTCAAAAACAAATGCATGTTCACAAAGAAAATTGCTTCCAAATATCTCTAGTGTGAATGACAGGACTCTCTCTAGATGATCACTAAATGAATATAATAAAACTAATATGACTGAAATATCACGGACCAGCCAGATCAGAACAATCCACTTACCTGCACCCAACATTTAAGCCTCAATAAGTAAAAGCCCTAAAATTTGGATATCTCAAGCTGCGTGTATGATCTTTATGCAGCCGTTTAGGCAGGGTAACTGTAGCGGCACAAAAGGTTACCCAAATCCCAGCTGTGAGTTAGCTATGAGCCACGATTATATTACAGTGCCAAGCCTATAAGATCTTTTATTTATGACCAGGAATTTTGTGTTTATTATTAATCACACTGAAACAACTTAACTACATTCTGGCTTTCACTGTGTTTAATCACAGTAAGTAGGCTACGTTGTATCTTTTAAATTAAATTGATCATTGCATAGCATCTACTTATTATAAAAAAGAAATACATTGAGCTTTGTTAAATAAAATTATAGATTGTTGATTGGTGTTTTATTGCTACTTTAACAGAAATCTTTACTGTTTTAAATTATAGCATAAAATTAATTTTATAGACCTTTGATGACTTGTAATAATGATAGCTGAATAGAATATGTGCAAATTAAACAAAGTTTTAAAATTTAACGATGTTTCCTGCAATAGGGAGCCATATAATTCATCTTACTGCAGTTAAAACTTTAATTTTCTGTGCCCAGTTATTAAAAATTAGATGCCCGGTCTGGAGCCAATTTTATTTGCCAGGGATGCAGAAGCTGACCACACTCTAAAGGCTGCATTCATTCATTTCAGGGTACTCTTCTTCACCAGGTCAGTTCAGTGTGGCCAGATCACTTAATCTGCATACCTAGGATGGTAACTGAAGCAAATGGAGAAAACTAGTAGCATTAGAGACAATAAGCTGCTCATGATTAGAACCCAGGTCTCTTGAGCTAAGAGGTAGCAGTCCTAACAATTTAAACCATGTTTAAAGATTAGATTTTACTTTCTTCTTACCAAGATTGGACAGATTAATGAAAATATAAGGGACAGTTATTATTATTATTATTATTACAATTTTAAGAGCAAGTCGAAAATTACTCACATTAATGTTTTAACCTTTATATACTGTTGATTGCAGTCGTAGACACAAATGCATAAGAGAATTTTGTCTACTTTATTGTGGCACCAGGAGAGACAGGCCTGATTAACTGTTGGTGTATAATGCTGTTATTATCATGACCTTTCCACATTTTATGTATACACCAAAGAAGAGGAGCATCTCGTTATCGAGTTTTGCAGAATAAAAGTGTATTAGGAGCACAGATCCACCAACTTTCAGCATAGTATGGAAACAACTGCCTTATTGAAGTGGCCACAAGCAGAACAAAAAGTTCCAGAGATGGCCACATAAATGTGAAAGATGACGAACAATAATGCTTCCCATTCACATGTGCATGTACTTATTTGGCTGATGCCTTTATTCAATGTGACTTACAACATTTATGGTGCAATTTTTTACATTGGTTTTTGGCTTTCGAATTGGAGCACAGGAAGATCAAGTGACTTGCACTTGGTCACACAGTGTCAATAGGGGGATTTGAACCCACAACCTCCAAAATCCAAAGCCTTAACCATTACACCACACTGCCTGCCTGTCCAGTACTGATGACAATCTTGAATACACTTATAGCCTGGTTCTGTCAAACAGATGTGTATCCATTGTCTTGAGTGACTTAATGGCCTAGGAGACTATGATGAGAACAGATGTTTAAGTAAAGTTTGTATTTTTTGTGTATTAATTTGCAAAAATATAGCAAATACACTTTTAATCATATATAATTTTTTTTGAGATTAAGTGTATTAAACACATTGATTTATTTCTTATTTATTGCTTTTTGCAATTTTAATTATGTTTTTATGGTGTCATCTAAATTCTATGGGTTTAAGTTGGAGAAATGGCTTGTAAGGCCAGAGAATTGCACTTTATCTTCAGGTATTTATAGAGAAGATCTCTGTAATTCATTACAAAAGCTGTCAAGTAAGTCTGCTCACATATTTGATGTGTTTCTATACAGTATACAAAAGTACAACAGAAACTATGAAATACATACAGTTTCTCCCCAGCCATGACATTGGTGTAGAGTACATGAAAGATGCTGTAATTCTATTTCACTTCCACCAGTCACAGATGAACACACTAATCCTTATTAATTAAAAACATTCACTATCATTGGTAATGGTTAAAAAATATTTAATACTTTAAAATAAGGGCTACCAAGGTGTATCTCTTAGTCAGGTTAATACAGCATAACAAGAGTTAACAAATGCTTTTTTGGTTTTAGGAAGACATAGAAATGACCAATCACACTACAAAACAGTCCTATCCATAGTGCATCTACTGTTCACTTATTGCTACACAAGACCTTAAAAAGGCTTGGTTTGCGTTAGGTGTGATTAAGCCCCTATTCTAAAATGTTATAAAATATTTATTTTTATGATAATAAATTATTGTTTTTGCATATTTCCTTGAGTCCTTTATCCAGAGAGACTTGCAAGATCAGAATACATTACAATTGTTTACATGTACTATAGATGTACCAATTAGAGCATAACTAATAAACATGACAATTTTTCACAAGCCTTGAATCAGCCTTGGACAGGATGTCAGTCCATGTGTCGGGATCCTCACTCACACCTGCATGCCTCGCCACTTTAGAGTCCAAATTAACCTAACATGCATGGTTTTAGAATTGGTGCAGAAAACTCACACAGACAGAGAGAGAACACGTAAACTTTAGTGTCCAGGCCAGGATTAAAACTGATTCTGTGGATGCTCTGAAGTGGGTTACCCTGCATATAACTTTATTTATGTAAATATTCATTATTCATCCAACCATTCATGAATCAAACCCCCTTATCAATGTTAGGGAGGCACAAACCCAGAATCTATCCATACACTCACTAGCTAATTTAGAGATGCCAAGTTATTTAATACACATCTTTGGGATTTGAGAGGAAAATGAGAGCAAATCAGGGAATGGATAATAGCTTGACTATGTCTTTTTCCATATGTTCCTGTCCTCTGCATCTTGCTCTGTTACACCCATCACCTGCATATCCTCTCTCACCACATCCATAAACCTTCTTTTAGACCTTCCTCTTTTCCTCTTGCCTGGCAGCTCTATCCTTAGCATCCTTTTCCCAATATACCCAGCATCTCTCCTCTGCATATGTCTAAACCAATGCAATCTCACCTCTCTGACTTTGTCTCCCAACTGTCCAACTTGAGCTGATCCTCTAATGTACTCATTTCTAATCCTGTCTATCCTCATCACACCCAATGCAAATCTTAGCAACTTTAACTCTGCCACCTCCAGCTCTGTCTCCTGCTTTCTGGTCAGTGCCACCGTCTCCAACCCATATAACATAACTGGTCTCACTATCGGCCTGTAGACCTTCCCTTTCACTCTTGCTGATATCGGTCTGTCACAAATTACTCCTGACACTCTTCTCCACCCTGCCTGTACTCTCTTTTTCACCTCTCTTCCACAATCCCCGTTACTCTGAATTGTTAATCCCAAGTATTTAAACTCATCCACCTTCACCAACTCTACTCCCTGCATCCTCACCATTCCACTGACCTCCCAACCCCTAATGAGAGCGGCCGAAAGAAGAATAAGAAGATAAAATGACTACACTTGTATATGTGAAGTTAACCGCAGGTGTGTAGCTAATCAATTGTACAAGGACTGCCATATTGGTTGTCTGTGGAGGTATTTGATATAAATAATTAAATTGCCTCTATCCTTCCATTCAGTATACCTGCTTAATCAAATTAAGAGCTTTCTAACAGTTGTGTAAAATCTGCCCTTAATACATTTCCAACCATGTCCTTGTGTTCTTGTTGATGACTTTATTTTAAATGAACAGTTATGATTCACTTTACTTCCTTGAATAATTATAAATACTTCAATCATGCTACCTCTTAATCTCCATTTTCATAAATTGAAAAGGTTCAGCTCATACCTGTCAGTCCTGGAATCAGCCTAACCACTCCTTTTGGGACTTTCTATATATTTTTTGTAATATGGAGACGAAAACTGGACACAATACTCTACGTGAGGCCTCACTGGTATGTTAAATAACTTAAACATAACCTCCCTTAACTTGTACTCAACACCTTGGGCTACATAACCTAAAATCCTATTAGCCTTTTTGATCGCTACTGTACGCTGTCTTGATGTAGGTCCACCACAGCTCCAAGGTGCTTCTCATTAAGGGGCACTTTCAAGTTTTACACCTCCTAACATTTTTATTTCCTATGTGTAACATTTATTTATTTACATCAAATTTCATCTTCCACAATCCTGCACAAGCCTGTATGCTGTCCAAGTCCCTCTGTTAACAGTTTAGCTGATTCTACATTATCTGCCTTTTTACCTAGTTTGGTGTCAAACATAAGGGGAGAGACTAGAGCAGAATTTTAGCATGGTTTATTGAAGCTGTGAGGCAGTAACATTAAGCGCTGTGCTGTATTTTTTACGTTTTCTTGAAGAAATCATTGTAAATATTACCATAGTAATACTGCCCCTAAACAATTGCATGGTAAACCACCTATTAAAAACATAAATAGAAATAACTGTGGACTAAACCATAGTGTGTCACACTTCAAAATAATAATAATATACATTTTATTTATATAGCACTTTGCCTCAAACCCAAGGTCACTGTACAAAAATGTATTAACAAATAGGTACACCGGTAGCCACAATATTTCAGATGACACAATACAAACACTGAGTATAAATACATTAAAAATAACACAATATCCAAAATGTACCAATTAAAAATATATATATATAAACTGTTAGGTTTTAATCAGTGAATGCTTATATTGTGTGAATAGATACATTTTAGGACTGTATGTGAAAGAGTTTTGGAGCAGCCTCAATAAATTACTAGGCTCCAACAGTAGACAATTTTATATGAGGGACAGAGAGTATAAGAGGACCTGAAGGAACACGCTGTGTATAAGGCATTAGAAGAGCAACAAGATAAGAAGAGGCAAGGACATTAAATGCTTGAATGTAAGTGTATGGAGCTTAAATTAAACACAAATGATTACAGGAAGCCAGTGCAAATGGAATAGAACATGAGTGATATGTGCAATTTTCTTGGGATAGGTGAGAAGACTGGCTACTGAGTTTTCCATATATTGCAACGTAGTAAACAGGAAAGAAGTGCTAGTAAAAAATTACAAAATCATCATGTAGATTACATGGAAAAATAAAGTATAGTTAATACTGCAATCCATTGCCTTCAGAAATTCTCCAGTTAAACAACTCTGAAGTATGGATTTATAGAAATACTCCATAGTATGGTGCTAAGTTTATTTGCAGATTTAATATGACTGTGACTAAGCATACTTAATGAATGGTTCACAATGTGGCATGTACCATGATACACAGACCATCCCCAAATATATGCTCATAACCAATGGGAAATTAACAAATGCTATCTTTGTAGAAGTCTCTTGTAGAAGTGTTGCCTATTTAGTAGGCAAGCTGAGCTGTTTTCAAAGTGATAGGGCACCCTGAGGACACTATGTCACATTATTACCAAATGAGGATGTCATTTCAAAACCAATTAAAGGCCTAAAGTTCTGCCCTTCAAAAAGCTTCAGCATGTCAACTCTTTACAATGGCCGTAAATTGTTTAAATTGCTGCTTCACAAGTTCATTATGTTTTAAGTGTGCAGCCTTCAGATACATGAAAGAAAAATAATTAATAAGAAGAAACAATTCTTAAGTGGGCTTGTGACATATAAACTGTATCAAATAATAACATTTACTGTAAAAAAAATGTTTGGAGGTCTTCCGGTTCTACTGTACACTGATCTGAAATGACAAAATTTATTCAGAGAAATATGAAAAATACAATTTCTTAATTTAACCTTTACAAATAACAGTATCACACATTCATAAAGTTGCTGTTTTAGATAGATAGATACTTTATTAAACCTCAAGGGGAAATTCACATACTCCAGCAGCAGCATACTCATAACAAACAATAAAAAACAATATTAAATTAAAGAGTGATAAAAATGCAGGTATAACAGACAGTAACTTTGTATAATGTTAACGTTTACCCAGGGTAGAATTGAAGAGTCCCATAGTGTGAGGGAGGAACGATCTCCTCAGTCTGTCAGTGGAGCAGGACAATGACAGCAGTCTGTCGCTGAAGCTGCTGCTCTGTCTGGAGATGATGCTGGTCAGTGGATGCAGTGAATCCTTCATGATTGACAGGAGCCTGCTCAGCGCCCATCGCTCTGCCACGGATGTCAAACTTTCCAGCTCCCTGCCTACAATAGAGCCTGCCTTCCTCACCAGTTTGTCCAGGTGTGTTTTGTTATTTTTCTATTATTAGTCAAAGTAAATAAGAGTTGACAGTTATTAGACATTTTTAGGGTGCTTTGGTTATAATCACTACTTTCTTGGGTCTCTGCTTCATTTCACATTATAGCTCAATCATCATTGGAGGGAGTTTTTTTTCACAAGTTCTGTATATTCTTGTACTTTTAACTGTTCCGTCAAAAGTCATTCTTAGTTACCAATTTGCTGTACCTCCACCCTTACCTCTAAAAGAGATTCTCTTGTATCTTAGGACAAGTCAGCAGCATAGACTCTGAATGGATAATGTTTAAGACCTCAGTAGTGATGGCAGCTGCAAGTAGCTATGGGTAAAACTGTAAGACCCACTAGTGAATACCAGCAATATGGGAAAAGCTGTTAAATTCAAGAAAGAGGCCTTAAATGCAGTTTTAACAGGACGTTCTCCAAATATGACTGAAACATATTAGCTAACAAAAAGGATTTGGGATGAGGCCTTGGAGAACAACTTGTTGGATATACAGTTGTTAGATTCGTCATTGTGGCTGAACATGCTGTAGTATTAAAAATCGCTGTAGTGGCAAGGTCACAGGAGTGGATGTGACTAGAAACGTTGAAAATATTATATACTATGGAAATGTTTTGGCTAATATGCCTCATCAACTGGAATACAGAAATAGAGCCCCCCTTTACATAAATGGAACCAGGGGTGTGTTTCATTTTTTGAGGAATTGCATTCCTCCACTTCCCTGGGAAAGCCTACGCTCTGCTTCTGGAATGGAGACTCTGTCTGATGGTCTTGTGTTGTAAGGGTTTTTAATTAAGTAGAATTATTTTCTATTATATACAGTATTTGGTCTTGCTTATTTTGAACAGGTTTTTAATTTTATCAATGTATTTTGTTAATTTTATATTGCCATTTTTTTCTGACGAACAGTGACATTTTGTGTGTTTTCTGTCTCTTTGATGGTGATAATGGCACTGTTGCCAGCCATCTTGCGAAGAAGTCATGTGACGTGTTAGAATTCCAAACTATGTTAATGCAGCAGGGGTTCCCGGGGTGAAGGTATACAACATAGAGGCTGAATTGGACTTTCTGGCCAACAATGAACCTGATGGCTTCATATCAACAGTAACAATATCACTTCATATATTTATGCACCAAAACTAAAAGAAAATATCAACATTTTATTGTGTCTGGCCCCTTATCAAAATTATATATAAAAGGGAATGAGGTTTATAGCAGATTGTGTTCTTTTCACTGCTTGTTCGAATCCTGGTGTGCAAATAAAAGCATAACCTTTATCAATAATTGGGATGCTTTTAGGGAAAGAGAGATGAGAGATGGGCTTCATCATAACTGGAAGGGACCTTTCTTTTTATCACAAATTAAGGTAGCAAAAATGCCTAGATGACTGATCAGAGCACCATCCAGGCTACAGCCTTGTGATTTTAAAGTGCAGGCTGTTGTTTATCTCACCTGGTACTATTCTGTACCTCCTGACCAATCCCTGTTGTGGAGAATCTTATAAATTTACTCTTGAAACAAAATGTAAATCATTTGATAACAAAAGAAAAATGAAAATTATTAGATCAAGAGTTAAAAATTCTCCACTAGAGGTACCTGTATTAGTAGTTTAATTTAAATCAAAACAAAATGTATAACACTAGTTCAGAATGTAATGAGAAGACTCAAGCTCTTAAATTATAATCCTGCCAACTGGATCATAGGTAAAGAGCAACCAATCTGCAGGTCTTCCTAATTTCATGGAGAGACAGTGTTAAAAGATATAAAAAAGCTCTCCTTATGGCCCACTCGGACCGTGTTGTTAATACCGTATTTCCCTGAAAGTAGGACCTACCCCGAAAGTAAGACCTAGCAGTAAATTTCTGAGGTACCACTAATATAAGACCTCCCCCAAAAATAAGACCTACCGCTAATCCGCCATTTTTGCATCTGTCCTGAGAGCTGCCGTATTTAGCCTAGAAGCTGCCCTGGTTACAAGGTAAGGCTCTTTTACAAGTACAGTGGAACCTCGATTCACGAACGTCTCATAACACGTACAAATCGGTTTACGACCAAAAAGTTTGCCAAACTTTTGCGTCAGCTCACGGCCACACCCTCGGTATACAAACAAGCCAGTTCCCCTTTCGGTTTGTGGTCACCGATGATTTCCGCACGTGTTCAGTCTCTCCCTGTGCATCCCCTGTGCAGCGAGTGAGAGAGTGAGAGAGACACACACACGCATGTGCGAGAGAGAGACACATACACACACGTGCACGCGAGAGAGAGAAATAATAAAAATATGACCTACCGAAAATAAGCCCTAGTGCATTTTTTGGACCTAAAATTAATATAAGACCCTGTCTTATTTTCGGGGAAACACGGTAGATAACAACAGTAATAATCCTTGTGTACTGTTTAGAACAGTGACCAATCTAACAAATGTAGATTCTGTATTAGCAGTACAGATGTTATGAACTTGTTTAATGAGAAAACTGATAATAAAAGATACCAGATTTCAGCATCACCTCCATATTAAACATTACATTGATAAACCCTGTCTGACCTTCCAGACATTACTTTAGTCATTTTAATTTGGTAACAGAAAAGGAAACCATAAATTTAACTTTTAAAATGAGACCTACTATTTGATCCTTAGACTAGTCCCAACTAAACCAGTAAAGTGCTCAATAGTTGTTCTGGCAGCACCCACTCTTAACATTATTGATAATTCATTACTGAATGGCACACTTCTTGATTCACTAAAAGTATTAATTATCAGACCATTACTTAAAAAGCCAATGCTGGACATATGAACTGTTAATATTTATGGACTAATTTCAAACTTACTCTTTCTTTTCAAAATAGTTGAAAAAATATTTGCCAATCAGCTTTAGTCTCACTTTATATATTACAATTTAAGAAATTCCAGGCTAGCTTTTTCACCAGTCAGAAATGGCACTGATACAGTACGTGTTGTAAACAACATTCTAATATCCTCTGATTAAGGAAATTCTACAGTAATTATTTTGTTAGATTTAATTGTAGCACTTGACAACATTGACCATTCTATATTACTACACATTGGGCTCACAGGCACTGTGCTTGCCTGGTTTAGTTCAAATTTATCAAATCAATTTTAGTACTCACATAAATGTGCTGACAGTACTTCATAATTATACTCAGTAGTTAAATGTTGTGTCCTGCTGGGCTCAGTACTCAGACCTTTACTGTTTTCACTTTACATACTTCCCTATGGACGTGCCTTTAGAAAACATAACATTCATTTTCTCTTGTATGAAGATGACAACCAATTATACCTTCTTTTCAGACCAAATGGCGTATCTCCAATGCTGTTCTTAATTAATTTTGTCAGTGAGTTAAAGGACTGGATGGATTAGAACTACTTGTCTCTGAATATACTAAAAACAAAAATGTTGTTTATTTGGGGAATGGTGCAGACTGCAACAACATCCTGTCACCTTTATACTCTGTTGGAATCCCCTTTAGTTTGACTGAATCAGCCAGCAATTTAGGTGTTGACTTTGACACTAGCATGTTGTTCAGAAACACATATTAAAAACTATTCAAAACATGTTTATTCAGTCTCAAAACAATGGAAAATTACAATGTTTTCTAAAGATTCTGGATACTGAGAAATTCATTATGTATTTACTTCTATTAGGTTTGATTACTGCAATGTGACAATGGCTGTACAAATCGGATTCCTATGCGGCTTTCAGTTCATACAAAATGCTGCTGCAAGAATTATTACAAGAACCATACACAAACAAACACATAACTCTAGTTCTCAAGTCCTTACACTGGCTCCCAGTTAAGCTTAGGACTAAATTCAAAATTGTCCTTCTTCCTGCTTTCTTTCTCCCATTGAGTGTTGCCCGCTTCCTCCTTACTTATTGATGTGAAGCAGCAGGGTTCCTTTTTAAGCCGACCTCGGGAATGCTTCCAGTGCCATGCCACATCTTCCTGGAAGGATGTTTGGGCCATATAGAAAGTAGGACTTCCTCCCCTAACAGTGCCCTCTATTGGTACCCAGGGACCCAGACAGGGTTGCACTGCTCCAACTCCCATGCACCCCTGTGGGTGTCCTGACTGGGTTGCCACACATGGTCCACTGCCATCTGCTGTATGGGGAATGGAACTGCTTCCAATTCTCAGCCTCAGCTGGTCTATTCATTACATTATACTGGCTGGGCACAAAGTTATTTTTTCCTCTCTCCATCCTTCCTCTCTGGCCACCCGTCCCGTTAAGAAACCAATTTTGTGTTTTAGTTTTGTTTCTTCTTTACATACATTTACTGTTAAAAGGATTATTTTTTGATATTTGTGTTGAGAGTTTTGAAATGGTTCTCCTTTCCTAATCACTGGTGAGGCCTCATCTGGAGTACTGTGTGCAGTTTTAGTCTTCAGGCTACAAAAATGGCATAGCAACACTAGAAAATGTCCAGAGAAGAGCGACTAGGCCGATTCCAAGGCTACAGGGGATAGATTAAAAGATCCGAGCCTTTTCAGTTTAAGTAAAAGAAGATTATGAGGTAAAATTATGAAGGGAATTATTACAATGGATTGAGACAGTTATTTTAAAATGAGTTTACCAATAACACTGAGATACAGTTGGAAACTTGTTAAGGGTAAATTTTGCACAAACATTACAAACTTTTTCTTTATACAAAGAACAATAGACCCTTGAAATAAGCTACTAAGTAGTGTGGTTGACAATAAGACTTTAGGGACTTTCAAAACTCGACTTGATGTTTTTTTGGAAGAAATAATTGGATAGGACTGGCGAGCTTTGTTGGACTGAATGGCCTTTTCTCATCCAGACTTTTCTAATGTTCTAATCAGGATTTTTAGACCTAAAGGCTTTTGAAGTGTGCAGGTCCCAGACTTATGTTGAGCTATAGGCCTTGGCATATTTGAAGTATTCACATATTTTTTGAGCCCTTTAAAGTTGTGTGGTCCCAAGATCATAACATCTTGTACATTTTGCTGAGCTTAAAATTAGGAAATCTTTTGATACATATTGGAAACTAGCTGCATGTAGTCTTTGGGACAAAGAAACTGAAAACACTGTAGCAGTTTTACTATATTTCTGAACTTGGAGAGGTGTCAGCAAACCCAGGGCAGAGGATGTGGACCCACCTGTGCTTGCTACCCCACTGATTTTCATAAGAAGACACTGGCGATAATATATCTGAATCGTATCGCTGGCATATGAGTCCTATTAATTAATTTCTCGAGAAAATACCTCCAGATCGACAATGTTTTTAGTGAAAACTACAAGCCTTGCCCTCTGTTGCTGATTTGTTTCACTTGCTTGTTGCTGAGCCGCAGTGTTTGCTTCCTTTCAACGTTTTGTTTCTTCATCTGTGTCATTAGCACAATGGTATTGTTATGCAGCAGCATTTGCTACACACAGGTCTTTCGAAGTGAGAATAGAGATGCATGCAAGCGTAGAAAAAATTTTAAAGTACATGTATGTCCATCTAGTGGTTGTGTCTGAATGTGAGCAGAGTAAGCTACTCCATACACATAGATGTCTTTTTGTTTATATATGTCCAATGGTTAATTTTCTTCTTTTTCAGAAAATGAATACGAGAAAAAGAACTTCACATATTTTTGAAATCTTGGTTGCACTTTTCTCCTGTAAACTTCACATTCTCATTTAAAATCGTTAACATCCGTAGCAGCTTCCCTGCACTCCATCTAACGACGACTCAGTAAGAGGAATAAAAAACAAATTCTGACTTACAAATCAAAGGAAGATCCACACATTAAAAGAGACATGAATTCATCAGCAGCTACAATTGTTCAAAAAGCCCACATTATACTTTATATGAAAGCGGCATTTCTACTATGATAATTTATATGAAGCTTTACATTTTATCATATATTTTCTAAAGATTTGCTAAACATATGAATTGATTAAAAAAAATTTTCATAACCAAAATAATAAATGTGATCAATCTTTAAAAATATTGGTAAAAATACTTCCATCCATATCCTGAACCACCTTTTCTCAAAGATTTAATATGTATATGCTTTCAAGCAGGAAGCATTGCTGAATGTGATGCCCATTCATCACACACATTTACTCACACATGACCAACAAACCTACAACATAAGAGGAACCTGAAAACTCCAAATAGACAGTGACTGTTATGTAAATGTAAGCTATGTCTCAAGTACTACATGCTAACCACTACATTTCCATGAAATAAAAGAATGTCACAAATATAAGTAAGTGGAACAACTGATGTTTTATATCGAGAAAGAATGTCTAAAGAAGAAAACTGGGCAATTGTTTCTGTCTGCAGAAAAGCCTCTCAGAGACAAGGCTGCTGCAGTCAGAGCAAGCTGTGTTTAATACTCACACCAGAATATGACTTCATTTCTTTATTCCGCGTGCACCCCATATACAATTCCTTAAAAGACGGTAACATGCTGTTAACTTTCCGGTATAACAGCATATGTGAAGAAAACTGCTAAGACATTTATGACTTTATATTTTATGCGTGGAAGTGGATATTAAAATAGGCTGTAAATTTAATTTGAAGGCAGTATAGTGATTTAAGCACTGAGGTTGTATGGTCATGCTTGTTAGTTCTAGTGAAGATCCTTGCTGCTGTGCTTTGAATAAACTGCTGAGTAGTTAGTGAACCATTTGAATAAAACACTTCAAAAATGAATTCTGCTTGAAACAAAAAAGAATGAACATGCCTTTCAAAATCACGCAAATTTAGAAACTGTACTCATTTTGCAACATTGCTAAACTGGAATATGCAGTCTTCTGTAGTAAAACTGTGATAGCTAAAGGCTGAATAGACCAAAATGAAACACAGAAGAACTGATTTAGGAGTGGTCAGTAATTCTTCAATACTTATAGTATCAACACACACAGTGAAAGAATATTTGTTATTTAGGAATTTCATATTACTAAAGCAGTTAAATAAATGCATATGAATTGGCATCAATATTGAAATCTGGGCGATATCTCATCTATCTGCATATTGGTATGATGTAATATTAATTTTACACTTTTCTGTGCATTGAAATAAACCTTAGGAATACAAGTTCAATTTCAGATTGATCTATAACAACAACAACATTTAATATATAGCATATTTTCATATAAATCGGGTACTGTAGCTCAAAGTGCCTTACAATATGAAAAAAAAGAATAGTATATATGAAACAAAAGCAATTTTAGGCAATACTAAGTAACAAAAAATAAAGTAAGGTCAGATGGCTAAGAGGACAGAAAAAAAAAAAAAACTAAATAATTACAGATGGGCTGTAGAAAAACAAAATCTGCAGGGGTTCTAAGGCCATGAGACTTCCCAGCCCTCACTGGGCCATCCACCTAACATAAATGATCTAAATTAGTCCTCATGGTTTTAAGGCTTCACGTCAAAGAATTTGATGATCATGGTCATGTGGACATACTGCCTTCAATGCATCAATATACGAACTGCATGGTGCCTTGATCAGCTGGTGGTTGCACAGATCGCCACCACAGAAAAACTGGAAGAAGAGCAGCAGACAATAGTAGGGGTTAGTACAGAATGAGGAGCCTTGATGAATGATAATTCAATGTACATGTAGCTTAACAGGGATGCGTAATATGTAACTATAAGAATGCCACATTAAAATAATTGGTTTTTAGCAGATTTTTTAAAAATGCTCCACCAAATTAGCCTGGCAAATTTCTGTTTGTAAACTATTCAAGATTTAACTTTTAACAATTTCCAGATATAATAATTAAGAAAAAGTTATCCAATGGTGAATTTTGAACCTTGAACTTTTCAGTACTTGAGTCATTAGGATAAGCTTGCAAAACAAAAGAAATTCACAATTTCATTTTCCTCTAAGCTTTCTTTACTTAAATATGGCAAATGTCCTAATTGATTAGATTCAGGGCTGGATTAGGAATAGTATATTCAACTATAATGTTTCAATATGTATATAACTCTCTAAAGGAAAAAAAAATCTTTTTAATAGACATATATATTTCTTTCAGTCATTTGTAATTATTAATGGTAATGGATCTCTGTAACCATTTTTAGACCATAAACATCTTGGCTGATGGTTGATCATCTACTTTTCTCAGCATATCTTCCAGGTATTCTGTTAAAGACAGAGAGAAAGAGATGCTGAACTGTCAACTTATCCCCATTTTGTGATATGCAGGCTCAAACAGTAGTAATCATTTTTTATTTACCATTGCTAATTTTTTCCCATAAATGTTTACTTCTCAATTTACATATTGGAACTTGGAGTGGATGCATTGTCACACGTGACAGATAGACAGATAGATTTTCATGTGTACTCTATTATCAGAGTGTTGTTGATTTATAACAGACGTTTTGGATGTGAAATCACCTTGTATATACAGTATGTAAACTACAAGTCATTTAATTTTCCTCAGAAAATTGATAATGCAGTTATCACAATGGCAAATAATGGAACAGTGAAAGCTATAGAATATTAGGCATGTACATATTAAAGTGATCATTTTAAACTCCTAACTTAGTCAGCAAGTCAGATGCACAGGCTACATAGAGATGGCAACATTTCCATTTTTTTGTAAATTTTAATTTTTAAACTTTTTATAAAGTTTAAATTATAGGCAGCAATGGAAACATCTCTGTTATTAAGTTAATTTCTGCAATATCATTAGTCATATCTACTTAACTTAACTTATCATTTTCATTACTCACAGAACACAGGACCTCTACCATCTTCCTCCATCTTATCATGTTTTTCAATTTTTTTCTTGCTTCTCTCCCATGACATTCCAATTTCCTTCAATCTCTAGTTCACTGGCTTCTTTCAGTTTTAGTATAGTATTTTTATTACATGTAAAGAGTACAGTAAAATATTTACTTGCTTACCTAAACATGCAGCACAAGGTAGAATGTGATCAAAGTTAGTATGTAGGTGCTTGGAATTTACAGTGGTTAGGATATCAAAAGATAAAACTTAGTATAACATATGTCCATTGCCCTTTTATTCTATTAATAGTTATTCCCTCCTGTTTTGTTCTAGCACTGGTCTTATTACTTATTGAGCTTGGCAACCAAATGTTAAATGTCATTTACATTTACATTTCTGCACCATTTAGTTCAAGCCTTAGATTATTCTGTGTTATTTTGGCATCCATGCATATACACTAACTCATATTGACGGTTAAACCCACCTTTCTGCCCTTGTGCCAACCCATTGTTTTTTTCTTGAACATTTGTTACTTTTTATGTGAGAACAGGCAGATGCCATCTGCAAACTCAAGGTTCTCAGGTTGGTTAAGCAGGTCCCATTGTATCTCAGTGCATCCCCAATTTACTTTTCTCTTGACTCAGGCTGCTGTAATCAAAAATCGACTTAGGAAGAGAATACATCCCTGCCAGATACATGTTTTTGTCCCTCTGTGTTATGAAAATTTACCATTGTGGGCCATTGTTTCAAAAAAATCATGATCATATTTATATTAATGTTACAAAAATATCTACTAGGCCACAGCATTTTAACAGCTTCCACTCCTATTTTCCAAATACTTCCAAATGTTTTCTAGAAATCTGTCGGTTCATTGGCTGCTCTACAGTAATTCTTAGGATTACTATATTCATATTTCATGGAAAACACGATTTGTTGTAGCCTGGCATCAAATGCCCTTCTCAGTCTTTCCAATATTATTCTAGTAAAGACCTTACTAGTCATATTTAGCACAATTATGCCCCACCAGTTTTACACTTATTTAGAAACCCTCTCTTTTTTTTTTTTTTTGAGTTAATATGAATTACTTGTGAACAATTTGAAATCACTGCAGTTTTTTTTTTTTTGTCCGTAGCCCCCCAACTCAAAAAGTAAAACAAAAAAACAAATACCACATATGATATAGTGTTTGACTTATCATGATGTCTAACTATGCATACTTTAGACCTTTTGGGGGTTCTCTCTATTTGTGGACTTCTAGACCTCAAAAAAACCCTAATTTGTTCCCATTTTTGACCATATTTTGTGAAGGAAATTACACCATCATAATCAAGAGTAAACCAATAGGTGTCTTCAACAAAAATTATCAGAAGGACTTGAAATTGTGCATGTTACTTCAACTAACCACAGAGATTCACCTCCTAATGGGTTACATGGGAATGAAAGTTACTGCTTTTCAAAAAACTTTAGAAAAATGGGGATCGGTAATGCATGCGGAGTGGCATTTAATCCTATTTTGAGGTTGCTAGTCACAAATTTGGTAATATTTGTGATATTTGATTTTTGCCAGTGGTCCTAGCCTTCTAAGAGCAACTCCCAGAAGGTTAAAAACGACAGATTTCAAACATAAGCATGTTTGGTATTGATTTAGCTATTTCCAAGGCCAGTGTAACATATACTGTATTATAATTTTTGATTTTTTTTCTATTGCAACGGAGAATATGTGACGTTATACATTTAAACTGAATTTAATATTTTAAATATCTGATGCATCTATTCTTGTTTATTATGCACTTCTACCTCATGAAGTGAATCATTACATTTTTTTATCAACTTTCAGATTTATTAACAATGGAGGACACTGCAGACCACCAGCATGTCTTACCTGCTTTTCACAGATCAGCTGCTGGGACTGGCTGTGCTAAAATACAGTACATGCCATGCCTGATTCTCATGGACTAGCAAAAATCTTCAACATACTGGTATTGGTCCTCTGACTAATGGTTGGGAAACACAACTCATCTGTGCTCAAAAGCTGTAGCTGTTATTCACTGAATCAGACTGTTGTTAAAAGCTTCATGTGTTTTGGGAAGAAAGTCAAAAGCTGGGAAGGCCTTACAGTACAGCCAATGCTGTTCTGGATTCAGATGAGCCAGGGAAGGTGGTTTGGGTATTAGGTGAAGTTGTCCTCAGCTGCTTTTCATGGGAGGTATACTGGACATGGCAAACTTGCCATACTCCCGGAGTCAGAATCAGGAAATATTAGCTAGGAAAGAGTCTGTAAACTTGTGAATTTCCATGCAGATATGGTAAAACTGTGTGAATAAATAAAATAAAAAATGAATAAAAAGGCAAATGTCTGCACATTAATTATCAACATGTTGTAAATGGCTGGTATGGTGATCTGGGACTCCCAAATTAAGTGTTTGGAGCCAATGAAACTTTGAAATTGCAGGGTGTCCCAGAAAAGAATTTTTAAAAACCTGTTATGATTTCATAAATCAGGCAGTATCAATTACTGGGTTACAAGGAAATACTGTAGCAGCTGGCAGGCAGATGAGGAAGGAAGGCAGGTGTCTGCCAGCTGTTCACAGGATGGATGTTGGAGTGTCAATATCTTCTTCAACTGTAACAGGAAGTGAGTCTTTTACTATGCCTCTGAAGGATTTGAGAAAGAGTGTAGAGGCTTTAAAGAAAATGAATTCTTGCCGTGGTCCTGGTGATGCACATGAGTATGGTGGTGGATAGCAGAAGGTGACAGAGAATGCTGATTCTGTGATACTGACAGTGTTCACTTGTACACTTAAAATGGTGTGCTTCTGCCTTCCATGCTCTAAACTAACTAGAGATGAAGTGCTGGTATATGGAAGTCTTCAAATTCAAAATCTCAGAAAAGATGACACACATGAAAAATAAAAGCAAACCTGTGCCCTACCATAAAGTAGGACTTGTCACTTCAAAACAGTTAGTTGTAGACTTATGGCTGGTGCAAACCCAAAAATGGGGCAAAGAATTTAAATCAAAAATGTCCACAACAGGCGAGATGTAAAACTTTAAAGATTTATGGCCCATGAAAATAAAACAAAGCTTCTTTAATAGTTTAAAGATGTATTACGGATTCAGAACTTATATAAATGAAAGCAAATTTAGGAAAAAAGTGAAACAAAATCCAACTGAAAATCCAAAGGCAGTATCTTTTATATATATTTCTCTTCTGGTTCGTCCTGCTTCCACTTCAAAACCGGACCTGCCCACACGCAGCCAACATGGCATTTCTTGATTCCTATCCAGAGGGGGCTAGGTGGTTACATGGTCTGGATCCCCTGCAGATTTTTTTTTTTTCTCTCCAGCCATCTGGAGTTTTTTTGTTTTTTATCTGTCCTCCCTGGCCATCGGACCTTACTTTTATTGTATGTTAATTAGTGTTGTCTTATTTCAATTCTGACTTTGTCTTTTTTTTCTCTTTTCTTCATCATGTAAAGCACTTTGAGCTACATTATTTGTATGAAAATGTGCTATATAAATAAATGTTGTTGTTGTTGTTATTCGTCCTCTTCCAAACCCTTCCCCATGCTGCCTACCGCTCCTCTTCAAAACCAGTCCTGCTCACATGCAGCCGACACGGCATTTCTCGATTCCTATTCATCCTCTTTCACAGGTAACTCAACTTTCTGGCCACGGACCATACTGTTTTAAAATACACGGGGAAATTTATCACCAAATCTCTCCGCTATACGCTAACACTTCTACCTCTCCAGGATATGGTGGTAATATAGCAGTCTGAAACCAAATTCAAGCTGGCAAATGATTTTTCAGATGAGGATATGTTTAGCTTCCCCGCTGAGATATTTAATTCTTTTATTTTGGAATGTCCTTTTATTATTTTTGCACTTTTTGTATTATATTCTTTTGGTTTGCAGTTGTTTATGCCCACTATATTCATTGCTCATCTCGGATGTCACCATTATGCATGACAAAACAACCTTGGAATTACTATAAATGGTGATGGAAAATGCAAAAACTTTTTTTTTTTTAGTTTATCTTCACATCCTGGACATGCAAATCTTCAGAGTGTTTTGGTAGGATGTGTAGGAGTTGAATTTGGTCCGATGTGCAGGTGAGATGTGGTCCATGATGCAGGTACACTGTTAAAAGGAACCCAGCTTCAGATTTGGTGGGTCTGTGCTGAGTCTCGTTTTTTTCTGAGCTTGTGTTTAAAGGCTGAAGATGTCATTTTGATATTCACTATGAAAAAGGTTTGAATTATTAACAAAATGTATTTTAAGTAACTTTATAGCAAAAAAAAAAAAGAAATAGCAAGCATTGGTATAAGAAAAAGGTCATCTTTTAAAGTGTGCTGGTTGCTCTATTGTAATGCTCTGGCTGTTTCCTGTTGACGAACTAAGAAGGAAATGAAGGAAACATACAGTCATACAGTATATGTTCATGCAAAAGGTTGAGAACGAAATGGACGTGCACTTAGTGTACTTTTAAAAAAACATCTAAAAAGTCACTGTCAAGGACTGTCAATCAGATCAATGTTTTGTCACGTCCTGTTAGCGACTGGATGTAACCAATCATGTTAAAAGCTTTCTGATTTCCTTGGAATGGTGATCTAATCATTGAAGTGTATAAATAGAGCCCGACAGGCACCCCTCCTTTGTAACACTTGCTAATGAGGTGCTTGTGCTTCTGTAAAAGTTACCCTTTGCAAGACTTAGATAATAAAGAAGGCTGATTTGATTCTTTCTCCTGCCTATGTTTACTGCCTATACGAGACACCCAGTGGGGGGTGGTAGTAAATTCCTTCCATAGAAGGCAATGTCACGATAATCTGCTTGACACACCTGGTGCTTCATTTCCTTGCTTATGTGAAAACTCCACACATAACAGTCACCTTTGAACAGACAAGTGAACAGAACGTAAGGAAAAATAGTGCCAGCAAACTTTTGTAAAATATATTATTTCCAGTATCCTTTCATTGTTATAAATATACCTTCGAAACACAGAAAAGCATGTTTTCTGAAAACAAAACTTTTGTCACCTCAGAGTGTACATATTTTTTAAGTTTTAAGGTTTTGGCTTTACATTTGAATTTGTGCCCCTTGGAGCCTGTTCTAAATTGAAATCACAGGCACTGTATTTTTTTTTTTTTTTAATTAAGAAAAATATCACAGTTTATCTTACCAAATCAATATAGAGCATGATTATGAAAAACAACCAACTTAAAAAATAAAAATGTATCATTAAAATTCCCATTTACTTTACCAAATTTGATCTTCACCAATTTACAACACAGTTTAAAATTATGACTGAATTGGAGTTATTCAATAAAGTTACAATGTTTCATTGGATATTGCCCTTTTAGAACAATAACCAGAATTATAGTGTTATTCTGCCTTACACTGTTACTCACTTTAATCTCACTCACTTGAATATGTACTGTATAAGCACTGCTCTCAGTTATTAAAATGTTGATAATGGGGGAACATTGACACAGTGGCTAGCACTGTTGTCTTAGAGTTCCAGCAACATGAGTTCAAACCCCATCCCCAGTACATTGCCACACAGAAAAATACACTGGCCACTACAGGTTGGTAGACAACATGTCAAAGTGGCCTGCATACACCAAACAACATCGCCCTCCTCAGGAAATAGCAGAGACTCTGACCCTTATTGTATATAGCCTCTGTGTTAGTACTCCATTAAAGCCTGTTGCATCCTGAGGTACATACTGTATGTCCTCACCAATTCCACATGTTCACCATCAATGTGAACTGATTCTGCACAGCAGAGCTCTGTGACAAGCTCTCAGGTAAAATGTAAATGCCAGCAATGGCTAATTATGTAATGCCTACATGCAAAGATATACATTTGTTTAAACAGACAGAAAAACAAAGTAGTTTAAAACTGTTTAACTTAAATGGAGCTTAACATTTTAAACTGTGGCCAGTTTGACAGTGAAGAAAAGGAAAACAAAAACTCGAGTTAACAACATTTTCACCGAGAGTGTGGACCGAGCCAACTGACATACAGTAAGTGTCCTCTTTCACTCACACTAACATTTTTGAAGTTAATATATATATTGAACAAGTCTTTTGTGTAAACACATAATACTTCCATGAAATCTGCAATGTTAGGAAGCAGTAATTTTTGCAATTGATAAATTAAAGATCTAAGCCTTTGTTTATCATTCACACTGTTAAAAGTCTATCACAGATGTTTTTACATATTTTGTAACCATAGCTTAATTTGGCTTAGCTGTTTCAAATATCCAAGGTAATGTAACTGTTAAGCAGTTCTTTTAATTTGGGGCAGTTCACTGAATAAAAAAAGACATTTGACAAACAAGAGGGGAACATTTAGTCCACTAAGCTTGTTCAATTTGCAAACATTGAAGTGATCTCAGTATCTTATTCAGTTGCTTTAAAAAATGAGCAAGGTTTCCATTTCAATTACACTGACACTGAATGTACAGCTGCCATCTGTCAGAGCTTGAATCTTAAGTTTAATTCCATATTTATGTGTTTATAATGCATTTTCTCTGTGTTTCTTGTAAATTTTTACTTGACATCTTAGCTTCATTTCTTACACAAACACACAATGAAGTCAGGCTGACAGGTTGCTCTACATTTCTCTCATATGTTGAGAATTTAGCTGTTTCTCCATGTGATGTCACATCTAATTACCTGCTAAGAAATGAATGAGCAGATGAAAATATCATTTTTTAAAATATAGAATAATACTACCATATCAGGCATTCTTATGTAAAAGACTAAAAATGGTTACATTCTTATACTAAAAATGAGCACTGTGTTTGTCATAAGTGTCTACTTCTTCTGTTAAAGATGTTGAATGTATCTTATCATTTAACATTTTACTAAATTTAAGACATTAAATTTCACCGGTCATACAGTATGATTGCATGACATTTTCTATACAATATATCCAAATATAAGTGTCAGTATTTAAAAGCCTCTTTTGATGAAGTAATGATTAAAAATGATGACCCTAAAATTGTCTGTTTGTCACAGACTAGAAAAATCTATCAGAAGCTTCTCACAAGTAGAAAATCAAAAGAAAATACAGTGTATTTAAATTAGTATTTTATGGCACCAAAAAGCCATATAACCATAACACCTAAATATTTATTCTACTATAGCTCCTAAATCTATTCCAAATACTCCAAATACTTGTCCCAATAAATACTTTAAAAGTGCATTGGAAGAGCAGTCATGGCTTATTAAGATTTAAAGTGTATAGCATATAAGGTGATAGTGGTTAGTCACCAGTCCACCATGTTTAAACAATTTAAAAGCCCATAAGCTGCTCCTAAATTGCCTGCATTTTTCTTGATGAGTCTTTTAAAATGTAAGTTTATTTCATAAGCCAGAACACTGATACTGAATAATTATTTTGTTCTTATACATGTATTTCTCAATTGTTTTCTTTTACTATTATAATTATAATTAGTAACTCCTTTTTGAATGGTTAACACACAGATTGTACCATTGCTCACTGCTTTGTTGTATTTAAACTTAATTCATAAAGATTATGTAATGTGTATAAATTATTGTTCTTAGTTTGGAAACCTATGCATTCAATTCAGTTGAATTTATCTGTGAACCACGCTCTTCCTAGGTATTCTGCAAAGCTACAGAAGTCTGCCCTGGGCAGTCTACTAGGAAGACAAAGCTCTTACATCCTTGAGTGTGTTCTTAAATTGCAAGACTCCCATTTACTAATTTTGTTGTTAGTACTTAAACAGGACAAAAGTTAGTCTTTTAGGTATGTGTTCAACAGTTCTTGCATTTCCTGTTATCCTACACTTACATAGATCTTTGTAGACACGGAACACACATGAAATGCATGTGTTCCGAATAATTATATATATATATATATATATATATATATATATATATATATATATATATATATATATATATATATATTTTAACCTATACATCTCTAGGTACTACCTCACTCCCTGATAAACAAGACTTGAGCTGGAAGAGGTTTTTGCCATCTCTGTGTCGGTGGGAGGATGGAATAGCAGGCTGCTTGCTGCTTTTGCTTATCAACATATTTACAAGACAAAAGAGGCTGACAGAGAGGTGCAAACGGATTAAAGGTGTGCCGGATTTACGACTTTTTTCATAAGCTTTGGTAATTCTAATGTTAAGGATTTATATGTAAGGATAAGGAATTTAACTTCCGCCTTAAGCTTAACTGGAAGCCAGTGGAAAGACATAAGAAAGAGTTATGTAGTGATACCTTTTAGTTCTAATAATGATACTGCAGCAGCATTTTGAATTGACCGAAAGTCAAATAAGCTGTAAATATCACATTGCAATATGAAGTTCAAAAAATGCATTTAACTTTATCGTGGTTTTTGGGTGTCAAAAACTAATCCATGGCATATTTGACTATATTTTTACATTTTAAAAAATGTATCAGAGTTGAAAAAGTTTAGTGTTGCTATCTCTATTGAACCTAGATGTCTAGCCCTTCTGGTGGTCTTCACAGTACTGCAGTATATTGTAAAATGCTCGAGATGTCACTGGGTTGGTTGATGCATTGGGGTAGTTAGAGTTAGACCTGTATTTTCCTAAAGACTGTCAGAAGTAGAGATTTTGGTTCCTAAAATATATATACTGCAGATTGGTGTTTTGCTTTTCTCTCTTCAGCTGCCAGCCGAACTTATCATAATACAAAGTTCTCAAATGGGCTTATTTAAATCCAGGGTCATGGAGAGACTGAAATCTATCCTAGTAGCCATTGGTGCAAGGGAGGATGGGGTTCCATAGGATGTATTCATGCACATACCCACACAAGAACAGTTTTGAAACCTATAACCTGTAACTAGGCTTTCTTCATGTAGTGTCATAATATGTTATCCCCATTGGGCACTTAGAATGTGAACCTGGGTGTTCATGCCAATGACAACAGAATGCAATGGCCCCAGCCAATTGAATCAAAGGAGAAGGTTGGTTCAACTGACTAATCAAGCTTCAGACTGCAAGGCTGTTTTTTTCTCCGTAGCAGGCTCCTTCCCCTTGAGGTTTGTTTAGGGTATTTAAGGAAAAATATACGTGGGCAAACTGTATAAATGCTACACAGTTGGCAATCTCTTATAGGATTCAAATCCAAGGTGCTGGATCCATACATACAGCAACACTAACCAGTAAACCTTCCTCCCAACTACATTAATTTATTCATACTTTGTACTGTACTTGTCTAAGGCTTGTGAAAGTAATAAAACAACTAATCTATAATAGTAGAGGAGTAACTACATGTTTTGTTAACATTTCTTTTTGGATATCTCACAGAACAGATGAGGGACCATCTTTAGATGATAAACACTAAACAATTTATTCAAACATAGAAATTGAGACACCCCTCTAATTGGTTGAGGCAGCCTTTTAATTGAATCAAACTAAATTTGAACAATCTGAGTATATCCATAAAGTTATGCTAATTTACAGTGCATTGACAATCAAGTATGAGTGTTTGATGAATTACTTTGTTTGATCAATGCAAAAATTCATTAAACATCCTGCCAAGCCAGCTCTTCCATGAGATAAAGAACAAGTACTGTTTTGCTTCGTCTGCAGATTGCCATAGTGACAACAATGTGTCTTTCTCTCAATAGATTAAAAATTAGGATTAGCTTCATTTTGAAACTGATAGTAATGTTTTCAGAGATTAATAATTGCATTCTGAAATGCATTTTATTTTATCTTACTTCTATTAAAATCAAGGATTCTTTAACACACATTCATGTATTTGTACAAATACAGAAGATTCATATTGAAAATGTATGAAAAGAATTCCTAGAAGAACCTTTTAGAGTTAACCTTTGCTTTGTTGTCACTCCATTCAGATGATTGCCATTTTAGTGTCTCCTTCTGGATGTGCAGTATAATCACAGATGTACACATCTAATTTAGAGGTGACACTGACAGGGCCATTGCAGCTTTGGAAGTGTTACTGAGAAACTTGACAAAGACAGCCTCCTGTGCAGTAAGCTTCTGTCCAACTAACCATTTGTTTTATGCTATTTTGATCAAACAATGTTTGGTTACTATGAGTGGATCAGTTATAAGAATATGGCTTTCGGTTAAAACGAAAATGTTTATAAAAATTGGTGTTGTGCAATTTTGTTCTTTATTTCCATATCAAATGTAAAACATTTTCACTTTGCAGTAAAAACTAGTTCAACTTTCTATCTGAGTGTAATGGTCATACATTTTGGCGATAACTTTTAATCAGTGTGGCTGCTTGGTAAATTATGACATGGTTTTATTACAATGTGGGTTTACTACATTATCTGCAGCGAATCACTAATTGTGCAAAAAACTGCAAATAATGCAAACACTTTTCATCATAAGCAACTGTAATGATAAATAAAAAAGAATGAGAAAAAAAATGTTGAGGACCTGATTTAATTGAAACAAAACATTGGGAAAAAGAAAACAAGTGTCAGTCCAGTAATCGTGGGCATTATGAACCCTTTAATGTATCACTGTTTAGGCTTCTAGAGATGCTTTCTCTTGCAGAGCTCCATGCTCTTCCTTCTGAGGGTCGTATATGAACACCAACTTTTGGCAACATTGTTCTTTAAGTAGACCACTAGGCAGGTGTTTCAGGGCCAAAATAGAAGTGACATTAGTGGAGTTCATCCACTGGGCTCTGGGGAAAGGAGAGAGGGCATTAGCCATTGTGTTCTTTCTGGCAACGCCAGTGTCCTTAAATCCATAATGCCTCACCAGTGCTCTTGACTCAAATATGTGTGACACAATATTAAGCCAATTTTCTACATTTGTTTGTTTTTCACTTTTATGTTGTTCATCTTACTAAAAGTCAAAAATGGTCAGACCTGATTTTTCTTTATTTCTGTAAAGTGTGTGGATTTTTGAAATCCACTCTATATAGTGTTACTTCATTTTATTATAATAAGAAAATATATATTATTGTCCCATTGGGGAATATTGTTTTGTGCAAGGTGCATTATATTACTAGGAGATATAAATTCTGAATGTTTTTAAAAATTGGTTCATATTTGGAGAGTTGGTCTCGTCCGATGGGAGAGTTGGATGTCTGAAGTGGAGCTCCGCTAGCAGTGGTGCTATTTTTCATATTATTTGCTTATTATTCTGAGATATCCTGTATTTATTCAACCCGAGAGGGACTGCTACAGTATATGTAAACACATATAAACATGGCCAACAAGAAGGGGGGTCCGAAAGAATCCAAGACTAAAGCTACATCCAAGCTACGATCAGCAAGCCCTAGCTCGAGATACGGCCTCTCAAAGACGGACCTGGATCAGATGGGCGAAAATACAGACTCCGCGGGACCACGGTCCACTACATCGTCGCCGGCTGAGAGCGAAAAGGGGAGCGAAGGTGCGATCGTGAGTGCAGATGTGGATAGCTCGCCGATTGGAGAGGATTACCTGAAACTGGAAAAGGCCGGGAGGTCCGCGGCTTCAGTTACGCAATTACGCGGACTGGAGCAGCGGGACACGGCTTCAGCAGAGTCTGCTGCTTCATCTACGGTACAAGAAGGCACAATTGAGCTATCTGAACTGAAAGTGTTGCTCACTGAGCTCACGCAAGATATAAAGAAAAGCAACAAGGCTAATGAGAAAGCAACGGCAAAGGCACATGAGAGACTGAAACAGGAGATGAAACAGGCCAATGAATGTCTGCGACAGGAAATCCAACAGGCAAATGAAAGGCTGCGTCAAGAGGTACAACTTGAACTTCGACAGGTGCTGGGTAAAATTGAAGAGCGCATTCAGAAAAACTCGGTTAAACTGAGCACGAATCGGATCGAAATGGCCGAACATTCAGCTGCCAGTGCCGAGGAAAGAGCAGTAAATGTCAGTTCCGAATGTAAAAAACTCGGAGAAAAACTTGGAGACAGACTGGCTGCTTTAGAAGATGGGAGTAGAAGGTATAATGTCAGAATTGAAGGTCTGCCGGAGAATCGAAAGTTCAAACCCTGTGAAATTCGCAACTGAACTTTTTTCTAAAATAATCGGGGGCGACTTTAAAGCAGAATCTGAGATAGCAGCGGCTTACACGCTGATCAGACACCGTCAGACCCCGACCAAGATCTTTTATAGTTCGTTTTGAACGATTATCATTTAAGTTAGAGGTGATGGCACTCCTCAGAAAAAAGGAAGATATTATATATGAAAATAGCCACATTCGTATCTTCCCTGACTTCTCTCCAGCAACAGCTATTAAACGCAGCCTTCTATAATATTAAACAGCGCTCGGCAAGCCAATGTCAAATATAGCCTCCTGTATCCGGCAAAACTGAAAGTGGAATGGCAGGGTCATTTCTATGTCTTCGCTAGCAAGGAAGAAGCAGAAAATGAATTAAGAAAGCTGATCCCGGGACTATTCTGATACATAATTGTGAGTCATGGCGGTAAATGATAAAGCTAGGATTAATTATCTACTGTCTGATCTATTTGTTTTAAAATACGGGTTTTTTTATCAGCATATATTCTCATATATTCTTATTATTACTTACTTATTACTTATTATTACTTAGTATTACTAGGGCGCTAAATGTTTATGTTTTATTGTGCTTAATTACGTTTTCCTCCTCTTTTTTTTTTTTTTTCTTTTCTAATTATTTCATGTGTACCCTAAATGAGACTGTTCAATATCATACCCTTGGTTTACTGTTATTGCTATTACTGCATTAAGACTTGTTATGCTTATTTTGGACACATCTTTAACACCATCACCTGGGTTTATTATCTGGGGTATCATCTTAATGCACTAAAATTGCTGAAGATTATATATATATATATTAAGTGCAAAATTCTTTTTTTTTTTTTTCCTCTTTTAAAGACTATATTGGTAACAGATATCTCTATCTTTTAACCTTAAAGCGCCACTGCATGGGGGCTTGATGTGCTTTGGACGTGCTCTGTCTCTGGGTATGTCAGAGGACTGGGACTGCGTGAAGTGGGTTTTAGCCTCACCTGGGGAGGCAAAAAGGGAGGGTGGGGGTTAAGGGGGGAAGAGAAAGAGAGCAGGCTTGATCTATACCTAATCTATCATCTCAATCTTTATAATTATAACTATCAACGTAATAATAAGCTGCATGGCAACAACTCTTGGGGAATAGGAAATTAAGACCTAAACTATTTCACTTCCAGTTAAGACTATAAAATGACATCAAAAACTCAGAATCAGTGTCTCCATGATGGGACAGTTAACTTCGTAAGCTGGAATGTTAAAGGCCTGAATCACGAATTAAAGAGAAAGAAAGTACTTTCTCACCTAACAGGTCTAAATGCTAAAATAGTATTTTTACAGGAAACCCACTTACTAAGTAAGGATCAGTTCCGGCTGCAAAAGACTGGACTGGCCAAATGTTCCATTCTAGTTTTACAAAGAAAACTAGAGGGTGGGAATTCTCATACATAGAACAGTACCATTTGTAGCATCAGATGTAGTATTGGATCCTGAAGGGAGATATGTGATGGTCATGGGAGACTTATCTAACTGTAAAATGATTTTGATAAATGTTTATGCACCTAATGTTGATGATAAGGAATTTATACAAAATTTATTTGCATCCATTCCCAATCTGAACACTCATAAACTTATAATGGCTGGGGACTTTAATTGTGTTTAAATCCACTTTTAGATAAGACTTCCTCCACAGGGGAACGCAACTAACACCGCAAAGATAATTACAAAGTTTATAACTGATCACAACTTATCAGATCCCTGGAGGTTTTAAACCCAAATTCAAGAACATATTCTTTCTACTCACCAGTACATCATTGCTACTCAAGGATTGATTACTTCTTTATAGATAATAACTTCTTGCCTAAGATTAAATCTTGTAAATACGATGCTATTGTTATTTCAGACCATGCTCCGATGATCTTGGAGCTGAAATTACTAAGCCCCATACACTCACCCCGCAGATGGCGCTCAACCGCTTCTATTAGCTGACGAGAATTGTACTGAATTTATATCCAAACAAATCAATTCTTTCTAGAGACAAATACATCCCCTGAGATCTCTGCAGGAATACTCTGGGAAACTCTTAAGGCCTTCTTAAGAGGACAGATTATCTCATATCTTTCCCACAGAAATAAATCCGAAGCGAAGAAAGTAGCAGAGATAAAAGCGAAATTACTAAAATAGATGAAGAACATGCCAGACTACCAAGCGAGACTCTACATAAGAGGAGGCAGGCTCTACATTCAGAATTAAACCTCTTGACAACTAAAGAAACTGAACAACTAATTTACAAATCCAGACATCATTATTATGAACATGGAGAGAAAGCTAATAAGCTTTTAGCGCAACAAATTCACAAGCAAGATGTATAACGCAATCTCGTAATCACTAACACGACGGAGATAAAATCATCGAACACAAAAATATAATGTACACTTTTAGAGACTACTATAAATCCCTATATACTACTGAGTTTAAAGAAGACAATATACAATCTAATGCATTTCTGGATACATTACAGATACCACAAATTGACGCTTTTAGTGTGGAGGAACTTGATAAACCTCTGTCATTATCAGAATTACTGGATGCTATAAAGTCACTCCAAGGTGGAAAAGCAGCAGGCCCTGACGGCTACCCTGCAGAGTTTTACAAGAAATTCTCCGCTCAGCTAGCTCCCTCCTATTAGCAACATTTACAGAAGCCAGAGATAACCAATCTCTTCCACAAACCTTTCGCCAAGCACTAATCACTGTCTTTCCAAAACAAAATAAGGACTTATTACAATGTGCATCATACAGACCAATTTCACTTCTGAATAACGACGTTAAAATACTCTCTAAAATCATAGCTAGAAGGATGGAGAAAGTGCTCCCTCAGTAATATCACAAGACCAAACTGGATTTATTAGGGGCCGACACTTATCTTCAAATCTTCGACGCCTGTTTAATGTAATATACTCACCAACTAAATCAAACACCCCAGAAATATTATTATCATTGGATGCAGAAAAAGCATTCGACATGATTGAATGGAAATACCTTTTACTATTTTGGAGAAGTTTGGGTTTGGCCCAACATTTGTGCATGGATTAAATTACTGTATACTAACCCAGAAGCTTCAGTTTGCATCAATAACATTTGCTCAGACTACTTTAAACTAGAACGTGGCACAAGACAAGGATGCCCTTTGTCACCACTGCTGTTTGCAATTGCCATTGAACCACTGGCAATACATTGTCGAAATACTGATCAGATAAAGGGGATTAGCAGAGAAGGACTGGAACAGAAAATCTCATTATATGCAGATGACATGGTACTGTATATATCGGACCCAGAAAATTCTGTGCCTGCAGTCTTAGCAGCACTCACAGAATTTCAAAAGCTCTCTGGTCTCAGAATTAATCTGAATAAAAGTGTACTCTTTCCGTGAATTCTCAAGCATATAATATTAGATTAGACACCCTTCCTTTTATCATTGCAGAACAGTTTAAATACCTCGGGTAAACATCACAAGTAAACATAAAGCTCTTATCAACAAAATTTCGTCGCCTGCATGGAAAAAATTAAACAAGACTTGCATAGATGGTCAACCCTTCATCTCACACTAGCTGGAAGAATTAACACTGTTAAGATGAATATTCTTCCTAAGCTCCTTTTTTTATTTCAAAACATACCAATATACATTAATAAATCGTTCTTTAAGCAATTAGATTCAACAATAACCTCATTTATTTGGAATTCTAAACATCCACGCATCAAAAGAGCGACCCTACAAAGACAAAAGGCAGAAGGCGGCATGGCTCTACCTAACTTCCAGTTTTATTACTGGGCGCAAATATACAGTCGATAAGAACCTGGACACAAATAGAAGAACATACACAGGCATGGACCGCAATAGAAGTAAAATCCTGCAGTACTTCTTTGTATTCCTTGCTCTGTGCTCCAATAAACACACGTTATCGGCAATACACTAATAACCCAATTGTGCTCCACTCACTTAGAATCTGGAACCAATGTAGAAAGCATTTTAAGACGGAGAAGCTTCTTTCTGTGGCACCCTGCAAAGAGAACCACCTCTTTCAACCTTCACAAACATATGCAGTTTTAATATCTGGAAAAATTTGGAATTAACTTGCTTAGAGATCTTTATATAGACAACGTCTTTGCATCCTATGAACAATTACATTCCAAATTTAACATTCCAGCTACAAATTTCTTTCACTATCTTCAAATCAGGAACTTTGTTAAACAGAACCTTCCAGATTTTCCTCATCTTGCACCCTCATCCACGCTGGAAAAATATTGCTCAATTTCAAGGAGTTAGACTCCATCTCTACAATATATAAAATCATTTTACAATCCCTTCCTTTCAAAGATCCAAGAGGACACTGGGAAAATGACCTCTCAATTAATATATCAGAAAAGGAGTGGAAAGTAGCAATGCAGAGAATTCACTCAAGCTCCATATGCAAAGCATACAATTATAAAACTCAAAATTATATATCGAGCACATCTGTCTCGACTAAAACTCTCCAAAATGTTTCCAGGGCATGATCCAACCTGCGAACGTTGCAACCAAGCCCCAGCCTCACTAGGTCACATGTTCTGGGCCTGCACCAAATTAACATTATTCTGGACAAAAATTTTTAATTACCTCTCAGACAGCCTTGGACTCACAATCCCTCCTAACCCATTAACAGCTGTGTTTGGGGTTCTTCCAGAGGGCTTAAAGTGGAGAAAGACAAACAAATTGTGATTGCATTCACTACACTGTTGGCACGCAGACTTATTCTGATAAACTGGAAGAACCCAAACTCTCCTCTTTTAAGTCAGTGGGAAACTGATGTGTTATATTATTTAAAATTGGAAAAAATCAAATACTCAGTTAGAGGATCTGTACAGACTTTTTTTCAAAACATGGCAGGATCTAATCATTAATATTTTAAAATAAGTTTATAAAGCACAGAGAATTTATTAATTTAGGTATTTTACAAGCCTTAAATTTTACACCGTTTGGCTTGCTCTGTCTCTCAGGGGTGGGGATCGATCAGTTCTTAACATAATTCTTTTTTTTGTAAAAACTTGATTGCTATGTATTGATTGTAATAAAATTAATAAATAAAAATAAAAAAATTGGTTCATATTTTACAGAGTAGTGTAAGATTTCTTTTGTGTTGTATTATATTTGATCATATTTTTGATATTATGAACCATGACATGCTTCTACAGTGCTACCCAAAGAAGTACATCTGTTTAGACTGGTGGTAGTGTTGATGAGCATTATCATGTCAGACATTACTATTCACTGCCATGCCTAATGTTTAGAAAAGAGATTAGAGCAACGTGTATGTTACATTGATACAAAAATGTGGAAATACAAATTTTTGCAAACTCAATCCTAAAGTCAATCTGTATTACATCTGTTCCACCACTGAATGGTAGTCTAATATTTGCACACGGAAGATGGACAGTTAAGGCAAATTAAAGTTGCTGTATGTTCCACTTATTCAGCTGCACTTTTTTAACAAGTTTTTGGAATGTCACTCAAGGTGAGCAAATACAGCTTAGGCCTGAGAAAAGCACAAAGTTAGTTCAATGCACAGACACAGTGGGTTTCTGTGAAAGGTTGAAAACTCTTCACTTCATATGGCAGCAGGTTTTTATTTACTTCATAAAAGTATGCTGCATTGCACTCGTAATATCCTCCTAAGCAAACAAACAATATTCCATAATCCTGCCAAACATCAAAGATAGAGAATGGCTGCTGAATTTCTAATTTCTCATAACTTTTTTTTGTTTTCAAAAAGTAATTTCTTTTAAATTAGCAAATGAGAATCAATGCATTAGTGATATTATTGTTTAGAGTGGTTTTTTTTCCTTAAAAAGTATAGTAAAATAGCTTTAATGATCTCTAAGATACAGCTTAGCAGGTGAACCATTTCTTTTTCATCTTGCACATATTACTCTTATAAATCATACATCATCAGGAGCACGGCAAGCATCATCAGTGCAAATGTATTGCTTCAAAATGAAATTGGGTGTGCTTTGTTATACATCACCTTGTACGAAAATTGTTCAGATGTAACATGGATGATGCAGTAGTGGGATTGTGTTTATTCTATGTGTGTGACTTGAATAAACTGGTCAAGAAAAGAAATATAGTACTGTACGTGATGTGATCGACTAGGAGGTTTAAATATTATGCAGGTTGCATACACCAGCCCATAGCCAGAATAATGTTCATGTTATTAACTTAAAGTATATAAATCAAACTTAAAGTGATGAATCTTTAGCAATAAACTACAATATATAGAAGCACTTGTTGTAATCCTGAGAAATAAATGTGCTTCTCTCATTTTTCTTTTATGTTCTTTGCAGCTTTTTCATATTTCAGTAGTGCCTTGCCTATCAATGAATAAGGAAAATAAAATTTGATCACCCTTTCAAGATCAATAAATACAACCCTACCTTCACCTTAACTAAAAAGACATTAGGCTATTTATTACAAAAAGCAGATCTTTCATAGTAGCCCAAAAATGTTGTATAGGTGAAACCAAAATGTTTTGTTAATAAAATAAGTATAAAGGAAGGAATACACAAAGGACAACTCAAAGGACAAACTCAAACTGAAGTAAAACAATTATCAAGTCCCTATATAGTCTTATATTTGTCCACTTCTCCTTTCTGATAGGCTTGGTGGCTGTTCACTTGTACACCAACAGGTGTCCACTGTTCTCTCACCTCTGTTTCACTCTGTCCAGTGGTCGAGTTCTCTCATACTTAATTTTGTTCTGACTCAGTGGGGATTTATTAACCATTCTGGAACAATTGTCAGCTAATCTTTTCTAGGACCAGGGGCCTCAAGTATAACGGCGTGCGTAGAATTCGCACTATAACATGACGTAAGCACAAAAGTGGAAATTTGCTTATGTTCAAAAAAATCCAGATGCATAAATCTGTGTGAACTTCCACTACATAAATCCCAGTCAGCGTGAAAATTAACACACGTGCCTGCTGCCCCACCCCAACTCCTCCCAGAATTACACCTCTTTGAATATGCAAATCATTATAAATAGCCCTTAAGTTCAGTGTTCTGTGAAAAGGCAATGGCAAAAGCACGAGGGAAAATAGAATTTCAGCGAATGCCGAATGGAGGCAAGGAAAAACGTATTATTTGTTGGTTTAAACAGTGGTATAAACAACAAAAGGAAGTTGATTGAGTGACATAGCGTATCGGAGAAACTCAAAAGCTCAAATTCACGAAGTCGCACAGTGGTCAAAATAAAAAAGAAGTTGTCAGATATCAAAGTCGCCGTGAAAAGGCGAATCATAGCCCACCATCTGAGTGTCATATGAAAGCTTATTAGGGTACAGAGAAAAGGAAAAAAGGCACACAGTGGGGGGAAAAGCATGAAATGTCAACTTTAATCTCAAAAATTCCACTTTAATCACATACTTTATTTTGTCATTAAAGTAGAACATCATAAATTTCATCTTAAAATTGTTTAATTTACTAGTTTCTCAAATCCAATCATAACTAAAGTAGCGTGTTAAAGGCTTTGTTTTGTATTTGTTCTTCTATTTGTTCTATGTGTGTGAATCACTATGTGCTTCCGCTCTTTCTTTTCTTCCAACAGGACACAGAATCCATTACATTTGTGATATGACAGCTCTCTGAATAATTAAAATACTGAGATGTATACATGATATCATTTTCATGATGATAGGAGTTAAAGCATTTTATTAAACATGGGAACATGGTGGCACAGATGTTTCATGAACATGGATTGTTCATGTCTCACGGAAGATGCTTGCTGCGCCATGCGTGGCCTTTGATGAAATACTTTATTGTAGCAGTACTGTCTCTTTCAAACATACTAACCTCCAATTCCTGTCCTTACTTTTTTTCCTTCAAATACCCTATCGCCATACAATCACCTCTGTAATAGATGTTAAGCCATCTGTAAGCTTAGAATGCAGATTCTTCAAAACTTTTAAGGAACATTGAAATATCTTCGTAGTACATGTTTAATTATTCCATCCATTTATCCTTTCAGTGTCGCGTCAGCACCAGCAAGAATAAAGTGAGAGGCAGGAACAATCCGTGAACAGAGTGCCAGCGGCTCGCTAGCGCTGCAGCACTTTGTCCTCACATGTTTATTAACATTATGCATTATTTAAATGAAGTTAAAATTTTATCTTTATAATATAATGAACATATTTTGCTGCATTTCATCTTAAAAATGATATTGTCATCATATGTAAATATGTGCTTTATAAAGTGGCTCAGGTTGTGCAATAAGGTAATTGTAATTATAAGTACAAACAGTTCTACAAGGAGCACTTAATGGACTGATTGAGTGCATTTAGAGTTCTTGGAATGAAACTGTTTCTGAACCGCAAGGAAAGGCTCTGAAACGTTTGCCGTATGAGAGCAGTTCAATAGACAGCATGGCTGAGGCAGCGTGTGCTTGATTATGTAGCCTGATAATTCTCTTTCCAATCAGCTGCTGTAGAGCTGTGATTCCACACTCAGATACAGTGATATGAATACTCCGAGTGGTGCAGTGAGAGCAATATTGAAAAAGATGATCTGCTGTGGCAACCCCTAATGGGAGCAGCTGAAAAAAGAAGAAGAAGGTGCAGTGAGAGTAACAATGCTAAAGCAGTTATGGTATTTGGAATAGTTTGACCATTCTGTGGACCATTATGTTGTTACAGGTTAATTACAATCAGATGCATTAAACTAATAAACAATATGCGGTTAAATTCAGTGTATTTATAAACCCGCATCAGGGATGTGGATATAAAAAAGAAAGGGTAACTACACAGGAACAGTAGCACTGCTTTGACACTGGGTGCCGCCAGTCTGCAGAACCGAGTGCAGAACTTGCGTACGACAGGGTATGAACTACCGTGGAAATGTGTGTGGCTTTACGGCAAGTTTAGATTTTAGAATTACATCGCAATTTGAACGTGGAAACGTTTTTACTCAACATTTTTGTGCCTACGCACTGTTTATACATGAGGCCCCAGGACTGGCCCTAAATTTGGAACACAGACACTAGGTTATATCTTCACTTAGAGGCCCATTTTGTTCTTGAACCACTAAGCACGCCTGTGGTCCTAAAGTGGCAATGCAATGCAATATCCATGTTGTATTTTCTATTAGAAGAAAAGCATGGACCCATTAATGCTGTTGTAGGACTGTGTGCTATTTGGTTGCTTGTAAGTATTACCTCCTCTGACTTTTAGTCCTTTGCCTTATTTTGTTCCCTTTTTGTCAATGCTGTTATCCCAGACTGTTTTCCTGTTGTGTGTGGTTGCCCCATGTTTGTATCTTTATTTCTGCTCTGATATGATGGATGGGATGTGTTAGCACTGTCAATCCCTGCAATTTAAATACGTGGCCCTGCTCTTGCCCATATCACCTTTTAATGTCTACAACACTCGATTCCATTATGCCACCTATTAAAGTAAAACTTCAACTTCTCATCACAATAATCTACCCAGCCAGCTATCCATCTGTATTTTGAACCTACTTATACCAATAGAGAGGCATAAGGGGCACATTCAGCCCTAAAACTGGATTTAGTAAGATTAATGTGTAGTCTCACTAGTTCTAGAATTTAAGTCTAAATGTTCTAAATAGTCAATTCATTGGGTAGGGAATTATAATTATCTAAGTGAGCTGCACTAAACTTATTCTGGGACTGGTAGAAATGAAATGGGCAAACCTTTGCTTCTAAATATGTTTTGTCCATCCTGCACAACAGATAAGCATAAAAAATGTGAAACATAGTAAGGTTTCATACATTGTTTGCAAAACTGACTCTTTAAAGCATGTGTGTCGAACTCCTGGGGCCACATGTATAAACAGTGCATACGCACAGAAATGTTGCATAAGAACGTTTCCACATTCAAATTGCGATGTATAAAACCTACACTTGGCGTAAAACCATGTACATTTTAACGGTACCTCATACCCAGTCGTACGCAAGTTCTCCGCTCGGTTTTACAGACTGGCGGCACCCAGTGTCAAAGCAGTGCTACTGTTCCTGTGTGGTTACTCTTTATTTTCCTGACGCGGCTTTATAAATACACTGAAACTAACCGCATATTGTTTATTAGTGTAATGCATCTGATTGTAATTAACCTGTAACAATATAATGGTCCAGGGAATAGCCATAGTATTCCAAATAACTGCTTTAGCGTTGTTACTCTCACTGCACCTTTTTTTTCTTCTTTCAGCTGCTCCTGTTAGGTGTTGCCACAGCAGATCATCTTTTTCCATATTACTCTCACTGCACCACTCGGAGTATTTATATCACTGTATCTGAGAGGGGAATCACAGCAGCAGCTGATCGGAAAGAAAATTATCGGTATACAGCATCAAGCACAAGACGCCTCAGCCACAGCAAAACGCTTCAAAGACTTTCCTGTACGGACCTCACGGTTCAGAAACAGTTTCATCCGAAGAACTTTAAACAATAAATCAGTCCATCAAGTGCTCCTTATAGAACTGTTTGTACTTATAAGTACAATCACCTCACTGTAAACTTGCACTACAGTTTTAATATTGCACAACCTGCGCCACTTTATAAAGCTTGATTTACATATGATGACAATATCATTTTTAAGATGAAATCCAGCAAAATATGTTGATTATATTATATAGATAAAACTTTAACTTCATTTAAATAATCTGTATTGTTAATAATTAAACATGTGAGGACACGGTTCCGCAGTGCTAGCTAGATTGATCTTATCTTGTGCTATATTCTTTCTGGGGCTGACGCGACACTGGAAGGACAGATGGATAGAGTAATTAAACATGTACTACAAAGATATTTCAATGTTCCTTAAAAGTTTTGAAGAATCGTCGTTGTAAGTTTACAGATGGTTTAACGTCTCTTACAGAGCTGATGGTGTGGCGATTGGGTATTTGTAGAAAGAAAAGTAAGGACAGGAATTGGAGGTTAGTACGTTTGAAAGAGACAGTACTGCTACAATAATTTCTTTGAAGGTCGCACACAATCACGCACCGTGTTCCCCTGTTTAATGACATGCTCCTATCACCATGAAAAAGATATCATGTATACATCTCAGTATTTTAATTATTCAGAGAGCTGTAATATCATGAATGTAATGGATTCTGTGTCCAGTCGGAAAAAGACAAAGCGGAAGCACGTAGTAATTCACACACATAGAGCAAAAGATCAAATACAAAACAAAGCATTTAATGTGCTACGTTACAGTATGATGGGATTTGAGAAACTAGTAAATTAAACAATTTTAAGATGAAGTTTATGATGTTCTACTTTAATGACAAAATAACTATGTGATTAAAGTGGAAATTTCAAGATTGAAGTTAACATTTCGTGCTTTTTTCCTACTGTGTGGCTTTTTTTTTCTCTGTACCCTAATAAGCTTTCATATGACACTCAGATGGTGGGCTACGTCTCGCCTTTTCACGGTGACTTTGATATGTGACAACTTCTTTTGTATGTCGGGGATTGTGCGAATTTGTGAACTTCAGCTTTCAAGTTTCTCCAACGCATTATGTCACTCGATCAGCTTCCTTTTGTTGATTATACCACTGTTTAAACCAACAAATAGTACGTTTTTCTTTGCCTCCATTTGGTATTTGCTGAAATTCTTATATTTTCCGTCTTGCTTTTGCCATTGCCTTTTCACAGTACGCTGAGCTTAAAGGCTATTTATATTGATTTGCATATTCAAAGAGGCGTAATTCTGGAAGGAGACGGGGTGGAACAGAAGGCGCTACTAACAAAAAAGTTAAAAGTAACATGCGTTACTTTTCACACTGAACAGGATTTATAGAGTGGAAGAACGCGGATGTGGGTGAACACACAGATTTATGCATCTGGATATTCTATGCATAACCACATTTCGGCTTTTGTGCTTACGTCATGTTATAGTGCGAATTCTACACACGCCGTTATGCATGAGGCCCCTGGAAGGCAGCAGTGGCTGCATGTTTTCATTCTAACCATTTTCTTAATTAATTTGCTGCTAATTAACTTCTTTTGCCTTGATTTTATTAACTTGATTCAGGCCTCTTAGCTGTTTCTTTTTCCTTTATTAGCAGCAAAAAGCCAAGCAAAATGACACCTTTTAATGGCTAACCAAAAAGATTACAATATGCTTTTAATTTTTAATTTTAATCTTTTTAGTCAGCCAATAAAAGGTGTCATTTTGCTTGGCTTTTCTTTACATTCATAATAGTTAACATGGTACAAAAATCTAGTACTTTATTAGCAGCCAAACAGTAACGAGATACAAAACAAACCACCACTTGACCAGCTTACCTGTGCCCATCACACAATATGTGGAAATACTGAAAAGTGAGGGTCTCAGTAAGGTTAATCTCTCAGGTCACCAAAACAATTTGATGATGTTCTTAGAAAAAAACAGATAATCAATAGTTTTAGAAGTGTCTGCTGTGGCAACATGCATTGGAATTAAATAATGGGTTTAATTAACATCTTAATTAAATTAGTAGTTTAATTTAATTAGCATCTCGTTAAGAAACTGGTTGGAGCGAAATTGGTTGGAGATTGAAGCGCCAATTTACCTGGTCATCTGTTGGCTCGTTTCATGTGTTATTTCTGTTTGGCTGTCATTTAATGAATAAAAGAATCAATTCAGAGGATGGAATCCTTAAAAATAGGGCTATTAAAATGAAGGGAAAAAAAGTGATTTGGCAGTGAAAACTGGTCACTGATTAGGAAAAGGGTTAGAATGAAAACCTGCAATCACTGCGGCCCTCCAATCATGGAGTTCAACACCCCTGCCTTAAAGGAATACTCCACCCAAAAATTATATTTTTAAATGTTATTTACCCCAAGTAATTTGTGGTGGGATTGAGATGTAACAAATACTGGGCAGTGGCAAACGTAAAAAAAAGTCAGTGGAAAAAAGAAAAAAAAACCTCACGTAATTCGTGTCACTTAACCCACATGTACGAGATGCATTCGGATGGTCAAAATGTGCAAAATGTGTGCATTTTTTGCTAAAATAGTATTAGCAGTTACTTTCTGAAAATTTCACATTGAATGTAACCAAGAAAGGTGTCCCTCCAACAATGCTGTGCCTTTAAATTGAAGATATGCCTCTACCCCTCATTCATTATTCAAGAATCTTGTCTTCAGTTAAAACATTGGCTAAGATTTACCTTGAAAGTCTGTAAGGTGGTCTTTCACCTATGCACAGGAACGGGAATATCAAATGACAATGTTTATGAATAAGCAGTCTTAGTAGGTATGCATCTTATATAACTGAAAATGAGTCTCTTAGAAGTCTTTGAGAACTTTTTACAGACTCATTTCTTGTGTAAACTCCCTTTGTATTTATCAGAGTCTGAAAACATAAGTTAATGCAATATATATGCACTTTTTGGTGTTTATCAATCATAACAAAATGTAAGTAGCATCGCTTTTGCTATATTTTATTTAATAGGGACTAGGTAACCTCATACTGGCTTCACACATATGTAGTCAGTTTTTAAAGATAATCAGTGGATAATTATTTAAGCCGAGAATGACATCAAACTGGAGGTGATCACGTTCCAGTAAAACATTCAGAAAGTCAATATAAAGCATCCCTGTAAACCTTTGATTTTGCTTGCTTAATCAGAATAAATAGCAGCTGATAGCAACACATTATGCAGTATTTTGCGCATCCAAACCTCGTAGCAACATGTCCACACATAGCAGTTGAGCAGTACTGTGTGTACGACTGATTTAATGAGACACAAATAGACAGAAGTACTAATAAACAGTATAATACTAAAGCTTTCGCCAATGTTCACAGTGTATGTAGCCATTTTGGATCGGCGCTGTGATCTGAAATAAGAAAAACTCAGGCTTGACAGACTAGCCCTAAGTTTCCAAGTTGGAAATCTGATTTAAGGGGGTGTTCCAGTTGGATATTTCAATTTCCCACTTCAAATGGAATGCAGCATTAGAACTAATGATAAACCACAATACCCTATAAACAAACCACATTGTGAATTGCATTTTAAGATATCTGAAACTCATTTTGAGATATCTCTAAATGTTAATTCAGCTTGCCCTACATTAGAGGTCCCTAGGGGTAAATATGTGAGGAACAGCATGGGCAATGATAGAGCTAAGAGGCTATAGGTAACAGCTACATAGTTGGTTTTGACAAATCTTCATATTCCACTAAGAGTTTAGTTGGTACTTTTCATGTTTGATGATCTGATAACACGACAAAACAGCAGTACAATAACAATTAAGAAAGACACTTTCTTCTGTCTTTACAAGGCACAGCTCAAAAATTCACCAGTAAAAACTATGATGTGTGCAATTATGTTTTTCTTATATTTTTATTTTTTAGAGCAGATTACTCTTACAGGCAGGCACCTTGAGGTGATAAGTAATTAGAAAAGGCTGGGTGATCTTTAAAAAACTTTAAAAGTCTGTTAAAGCCCATTGAGGCATTCCTTGTGTGATTTTGGACTATACAAGAAATAAATAGTTTTTGTTGTAATTTGTCTATTTGGGTAGCTACAATACATAAATTTCATATTCTTAAAGGATACTAAAGAGACAAAATAATACTACACCACAATTTCACATTATGTTTGTCAGCTATACTGGCCCAATTAACATGAGTTTGTTTATTTTAATTGAATTTCACAGCTGTTTCCAAATGCTCAATAAAAATCCCAGACAACAAGGAATTATTCATGACAGGTATAATGCTACAGACAGGCTTCAGGATGCTACAAACTTTCCTTGGAAAAAGATATTAGGGAATGAATCGTTGAAAAGCTAAGAGGATTAGTTAGAAAGCACATATTGTCCTTTTAAATGAACTAGTAACAAAACAGTCATTATCAGTACATTTTTCTTGCTCTTTTTAGAAAAAAAGCTTTATGTCTGAAAGAAGACAATTCCTTTCCATACGAAATAGTTGAATTTACAGTATCAGTTTGACACTGGTAAAAACATCCATTCATGTTCTGAAATTGCTTATTTCATTATAGGGTGTAACAAGACAAAAGGCACAAGATAAAGAGTCTGGGGAACCTGAAAGTAAACCCCGTATATTAAAATATGCAAAAGGTGTAAAGTAAAATGTGTGGTAAACAGCAAGAAAATCTCAGTTGTTCTCTCTAAGATGGCATTGTTTCCACTTATGTGGAATTCTGGGAATAAGAGGCAGGTCCAGGTGGTCTGACGCTGGAAGTGATGTCAGAGTGGGAGAGGTGTCAATCTTCCGTTCTGCAGAGGGGAAAAGAGAAGAGAGAGCATTATTAGACAGTGCCCCCTCATGTCTTTGTGGCAAATTACACTCACCTAAATCTTTAGGTTGCTCCCCAAGCACACACTTGTGACAATTGCACAAAGAGCTGACACTGCGAGTCAGAAATGACACCCACTCTTACAGGGGACAGCCTAGAATCACAATTTAGTCCAATATGCATTTCTTCATTGTTATTGGGAGCATGCACTGATTTCTTTAAGACTTGAAAATTACTGAGAGAAATGTTAGAAGAGTAAGACTTGCACATTTTCTTAGAAGGTTCACTCTTTAAAATCATAGCCACTTTCCCATTTTTGACAGAGTCAGAATGAATTAAGTCAAGTCACTTTTATTTGTAGAGCATACTTTAAACAACAGAAGTTGACCAAAGTGCTGTATCTATACTAATAAAAGGCAAAGCCCTCACTCACTCACTCACTCACTCACTCACTCACTGACTCACTCACTCACTGACTCATCACTAATTCTCCAACTTCCCGTGTGGGTGGAAGGCTGAAATTTGGCAGGTTCATTCCTTACAGCTTCCTTACAAAAGTTGGGCAGGTTTCATTTCGAAATTCTACGCGTAATGGTCATAACTGGAAGCTGTTTTTCCATTTACTGTAATGGAGATGAGCTTGAACGCCGTGGGGGCGGAGTTTCGTGTGACATCATCACGCCTCCCACGTAATCACGCAGTACATAGAAAACCAGGAAGACCTCCAAAAAGCGCTGAAGAAAACATGCATTATATAATTGAGAAGGCAGCGAAACAATAAGAAGCGAGCGAGTGACATATACAACCATATTCATGAGTTCTGCTACTTCGGAAACAAAGCACGATGTAAACCTACACTTTAAATTAAGTTCATAGACAGGCTGCGCTGGCGTTTGTAATTTAGTGCCTGCCCATATAAGGCCGTCCGTCAGCGGCAATCCAATAGCAAACTCCCACTTAATATTCACGGGTTAAGGACTGTGCTTATGCAGAGGAAGATGAGATGGTCAGGGTGGTGTTTGGTACAAACTCAGCGAAACTGCGAGAGAAAGTTTTAAGTGCCAGGACTAAGGTAACATTAAATACAGCCATGGACATAGCACGAGATGGCACCAGCACAGCTGGGAAACTTCGATGCATGTACACCGAACGGCTCACGTGAACTGACGCAGTGCACAGATAAAAAGCAACAGTTCCAAAGAGCGCTGAACAAAACCGAATTACACAATTGAAAAGGCAGCAAAAAATATGAAGCGTCTGATACATACAAGCATATTCATAAATCCATCTACTGCGGAAACAACACGGTGGAAAAAGTTAATGTCCCGCTAAAGGAAGTGTAAAAAAAAAAAACCCGTGCATGCAGTGTGTCAGGTCTCAGATAAAGAAGAAGACGAGCTGTTTATTGATGCAGTAAGAAACGAATCGATGAATGAAACCTGTCATCTTTACAACGATTGACAAACACGGAATGTAACTTGAACACAAGACATCCTACAAATACGAACCTGATTGAAAGAAATAATGATAATCAAATCCTTGATGACAGCAACACTCAGTAACACTCACAAAACAAATACTGTATATTGACAGTCATGTTACGTTATTTTTAAAATGTTCCCTTTTCTTTTTAGCTTTTTAACACACTACTTCTCGCTGCGATACGCGGTATATATATATATATATATGTATATATATATATCCCGATCTACATACTCGAATAATTGATACTTTATTCGCCATCAATGATTGTTTTGGTAAAGCCATACTCAGTGTATTCATTAGATGAACGGTAAAAAAGTAAGAGCGAGGGGAGGATGAATTATTGAGGCATGCAGGCTGTAGTGCGCGTCAACTCTATCTGAATTGCGCGATCACATTTAAAAAAAATATATCTTTTCAAGTTCTATTTAGTCCATATGTGTCAAACTCAAGGGCGCAGGGCCACATCCGCCCGGCGTAATTATATCCGCCCGAGATCATTTTATATACTGTATTATTGTTATTAATGGCCCGGTATATGAAGCGCTGGTAACACAATAAACTACAGATCCCATAATGCAGCGCTTCAGCTGCCTTGCCAACACTTACCGCGTTAATCAAGTGTAGCTTATGATGCTGCAAGTTATTGCGAAGCTAGCTCACACGATGCTGAAGAGAAAAGTTGATTCTGAAAATAGAGCCTTTAAAACCGATGGGAGGCTGAGTATATGTTTACTGAACCCGTGTGTCTCATTTGTGGAGCTAATGTGGCTGTAATTACAGAATTTAATCTAAGACGGCACTATGAGACAAAACATCAGGGTAACCTGAATGCAATGCAGAAGATACAGAAAGCAGAATAATTAAATAAGAATCTGACACTTCAGCGGACGTTTTACCCGTGCACAATCACAAAGTGATTTCAAGTGAAGCTGCTTTTATGGGAGACACAAATGCACCAGTGCACCTTGCCCCACTTTCCCTGTTGCCAAGTAATGTTAAACCAAGTCGTCACTACGGTGTTCCCAAATACGCACTTTGCTGATAAACTGAGCGCACTGAGTTTGCACGGCGCTTTGGTGACTTTGAAGAACAAAAAAAGTCCGTCTACATGCGGCTCGAACCTTGTGCATGTTTGGTAGCACATATCTGTGTGAGAAGCTCTTCTCAGTGATGAAGACTAACAAAACAGCACACAGGAGTCGCCTCACTGATGAGCACCTGCAATCCATCCTGAGAATCTCCACAACACAGAACCTCACACCAAACAGAGACGAACCTGTTGCCAAAAAAAGATGCCAGGCGTCCAGCTCTAAAATGACATATGAGCAAAGACAACTGAATGATTTGATTTGTTATTGCTGAAAGGAACACATTTTATTTATATTTCCAGGTTTTGTTATGCACCATGTTCATATTTGAATTTGTATAATTTTGACAGGATATATTTTTATGGAGAGCAAAATCTTTTGGGATATTTAAATCTAAGTTTATTTTTTATATAAAATTACATAAGAGTAAAGAAATTTGAATGTTCTTTTAACGTTTACTTTATTTCTAACTTGTATAATTTAGACAGGATATATTTTTATGGAGAGCAAAATATTATAAGTTGTTTAAGGTTTGAGTTGATTTATTCACAAATAATATTCCTGTCTGTTTTTACCATTCCTACCAAAGATATTTCTGTCGACTAAATAAAAATTCCTTCTATTTAAAATTTAAATAGAACTTGAACAAATACGGTAGTTCATAATATCCACGCAGACTTGCACGTAAGAGCGGGAGTTATCCGTTTTAACAAGCAGCGTATTGCACTGATACGAAATAGCTGTGTGTGTATATATGTAGATATGTATGTATATGTATATATATGTTTATATATGTGTGTGTGTATGTATATATATATATATATGTATTTGTGTGTATATATGTAGATATATATATGTATGTATATATGTGTGTGTGTATATATATGTGTATATGTATAGATATGTATATATATATGTTTATGTGTGTGTGTGTAAATATATATATATATATATATATATATATATATATATATATATATATATATATATATATGACAGCAACACTCATCACTCACAACAGTGACAAAACAATTACATTGACAATCATGTTACGTTATTTTCAAAATGTTTCCTTTTCTTTTTCATTGCTTCTTTAACACACTACTTCTCCGCTGCGAAGCGCGGGTATTTTGCTAGTAGTTTCTATAAATACAGCAATACATATATAGATACAGTAAATAAATATACCAAATAAAGTAAATCTCTCTATTATATAAAAAAAATCCTGTGATGAGACAAGAGTTTTTTGAAGATTTTTTCAAGTCCTGCGAGATGAGACTTTGGCCATGAGATTTTTTCAAGTCACACCCTCCTCTCAACTAAATTCAACCACGCACACGGTAATCTCACCTCTCATTTTTGTGAATGTTTTTGATAGACACAGTTTCTGCTCTCTCAGCTGTTATAAATTTTAACATTTTCCTCACTTTAAGTTCCCATTTAAAGACGTATTATGTCCCATTCTTACTGAAGAATTTCAATGAAAGGCTATCCACAGAAAAAAATGAGTACATGGGCAATCCTAGTACCAAGAAACGATGAAGTCACACAAATTAATGCCAAAAATGTCAATCAGGTTACACTGCAAATTATTTGTATCAATAGTTCTATGCTGAAACAGTTCGTGGTGATCGTGTGGAAGATGAAAATATCAGCTTACAATATCCCGAACAATATCTACAACCGTTAACACAGTTCGGTCTTCAACCACACAAATTACTATAGAAAGAAGGATGTACCCAAGAAAAGTAATGAAATACGTCTTCCGCAGATAACATCACACAACAAAGGAGATCTTGATATTCCATTCATATTAAAACGTTAACAGTTTCCCATTAGAATTGCTTTTGCAAAGACAATTAACAAATCTCAGAGCCAAACATTTGAAAAAGTCATTTTATTTAGTAAAGAGAAAGAAATGAAATTCAGTCACAGGCAGTTATACGTTGCGTTGTCACAATGAAAGTCCAAACAAAAATTAAAAAATGTAACAAAAAAAATTTTTTTACTGAAGTTTTACAGTGAAAGTCTAAATTTAAAATCTACTTGCGTGTTAATTTCAAAGCCAAACAGAATGAAATCGCATTACGCAACGAATCTCTAACTCAACATGAAACATAATTTACTTTCAAATTATTACATGCTTATTTACTCGCTGTAATGTAAAATAATTCTAATATGCATATGTAACAATTCCAATGAAAATAAAACATCCACATCCCCATACACGAGCGACAGAACTGCAAAGAGGCTAACGTATACCTTAGACACAGGGGTTGGCGAGCAAAGCGTTTAAAAAAATAAAAAACTAAAAAAGCTAAGGAAAAAATTATAGGTTTTCAGGCGGGATTTAAAAGTGATCAAAGTTGGTATTGACCTAATATAAAAATGTGGATTGTCTAGATCTCAGCATGACCAGTAACTTCTGGTCAGAGGACCTCAGTGATCGTAAAGGAGAGTAAGGGTGTAAAAGGTCAGTAAGATAAGAGGGGGCTAAGCCGTTCAGGGACAGTAAAATTTTAAACTCAATCCTGTAACAAACAGGAAGCCAGTGAAGAGAATCTAAGACTGGTGTGATGTGATTCTGTTTTCACATACCTGTTAGAAACCTGGTCACAGCGTTCTGGACCAGCTGAAGACAAAGAAGGAATGACAGATTAACTCCAGTGTATAATGACTTGCAATAGTCAAGTCGAGAAGAGACAAGCACACAAAATGGTTTTTCATGGTCATTAACAGAAAGAAATGGCTTGACTTTAGCTAATAATCTGAGCTGATAGAAACAGGCTTTAACAATGGAGTTAATTTGTTTATCAATTTGAGGGCATTAGCAAAAAATCACACCAAGATTTTTGCAAAGGGTTTACAGTAGGTTGTCAAAGAGTCAAAATTACTTACAGGAGCACAAGTAAGATCTGAAGTTCCAAAACACCCAATCTCTGGTTTTTGTCATTTAAACAAAGAATATTCTGTAACATCCATATATTAATGTCTTCCAAACATTGCAGTAAAGGTCTAAGTGAACTAGTTTTGATCTGTTTCAGTGGAAAATATAACTGCATATCATTTGCATTGCAATAAAAAGAAACACGGTTTTTAAAAATGGATCCTAAGGGCAACATGTACATTGAATAAAAAATAGGCCCCAAAATAGATCCTTGAGGGACCCCACAGGTGAGAGTGGCAGAAGAAGAGAAGAGATCACCCAGGCTGACTAAAAAGCTTCTGCCTATGAGGTTTGACCTGAAGCAGTTCCTTGAATACCCACAGACTGCTCAAGATGGGCAATAAGGATATCATGAGCAACTGTATCAAATGCAGCACTGCTGAAGGCCAATCTTGAGTAACAGTGATAGATTTTTGAATAAAATTATTTCACTGTATTTACTGCATGGCACTGTGTCGATTCATCTTTTTATTTATTGTCTGAACTACTATACTACTGTTAATATTCTGTAGGAAACATGCAGGCAAAAATCTCATTGTATTGCATTTACTGTACATGAAAATCAACTTGAACTTTTAAGTATTAAACAGTATATGATTTTGGTGTATAAGTGACTGAACCAAAAACAGCATGCTCCTTTTAGGGCAAAACAATGGAACTGTTATTTATTTCAGCACAGAATATTTGCTTGGGGCAAAAAAATAAATTTCATCAATTTTGAAAAAATGGTAAATGAGTCAAGCAAAATTGTCCCAGTGGAAATTGCTTAACATACCAATCAAATTAGCTAAAACTATCTAACATGATTCCATGAGTGTGCATTGGTTTTTCCAAAACAGAAAGGGGTTGTCATATCTGGATGGCTCCATTAAACACTGTTCCAGAGCCAGTTGCATAGTTCTTTGTCTATAAGTAATCTGCTTTACCTTAGGTTGAACTTCCAGTAGATTCTGTTTATGGTCAGACTTCAAAACTAGCTTAAAGTTGACAATGATAACTGCCCCAGGCAATATCTAAAGATGGTCTGAAGCAGGAAACAGGCAGTTGATTACCCAATTTCAGAAACAAACAGGTTATCATAGCTTAGAGCAAAAGTCAAAAAAAAAAAAAGAAAATACAAAGGGCAACATTAAAGTGAGGTCAAAGAGAAGAGACATGTTAGAATACTATTGAAGACTAGAAAGGCTGTGGTGAGTAGCAGAAACTCTAAATTTAAATGAGAAAAGAACTGGGTTTATATTATTATTGATGAATATGCCTCAGGCAAGTATACCACCCACCATGACCAAAGAGTAGCACACACCTCTAGGGAAAGGGGGAGAAAGGGGAATGTTTATGAGGGAATCAGACATAAGAAGGATCAATTATACAATAATATGGCTCTATGGACTTCTTTCTGTGAGAGATACTCCCTATGAGCCTAGTTTTAGTTCTTCCTACTACATTGCCCTAATTTACAAAGTTGCAGCGGAAGTGTGGTGAATTTATCTTTAACATAAATTTGTAGCAAAAATTATAAATAATTTGAAGCAGTAGTAGTTAAATTCAATAACATATATTTATACTCGAAACAAGAAATTATATTAGTAAATTTCCTCCTGGTTAAAAATAACAGTTTTGTGTTAAAATATAATAAATGATTTTTCAGAATGTATTTATCTTTTTATGTATGCATGGAGAGGAATTTCAGATTGTGATGGGGAGGGAGCTGTGGCTGATGCAGGACCCTGAGGTGCTGCCCACTTCACCCACCCTTAGAGATGGCTCTGACCACTAGTGAACAATAAGATGCCAGGATAATGTCATTAAACATTTCAGTAAATCTTTCCTGCAGAATTATCCATATTCCCACAAATTACATTTATATCTTAAATAGGCCAATGTCCTCTGAGCAGTCCAATAATTAGAAGCAAATTAAAACAATTTAGTTAAAATTTTAGAAAAATAAACCAACTAACAAATATAGAGTTTTCTTTTAATAAGAAAAAAAAATATGGTAAGCACTCTAATGAGAGATTGTTATCCATCCATCCATTTTCTAACCCGCTGAATCCGAATACAGGGTCACGGGGGTCTGCTGGAGCCAATCCCAGCCAACACAGGGCACAAGGCAGGAACCAATCCTGGGCAGGGTGTCAACCCACCGCAGGACACACACAAACACACCCACACACCAAGCACACACTAGGGCCAATTTAGAATCGCCAATCCACCTAACCTGCATGTCTTTGGATTGTGGGAGGAAACCGGAGCGCCCGGAGGAAACCCACGCAGACACGGGAGAACATGCAAACTCCATGCAGGGAGGACCCGGGAAGCGAACCCAGGTCTCCTAACTGCGAGGCACAATAAAATATTGCTGAGAAAAATTTTATTATGTGGAATGAAATGGAAAGATTGTATTTTACTGAAAAAATGGATATTCTCCTTCTCCAGTCATACGGCACTCTGAACACAATGTGCACATAAAATAGCCCCTATTTTATACCTATGGTGTTTGAAGGCAAATTAAAAAACAAAGAAAAGCAGCGTATATTTTGTGTGAAAGGAAATTGTTAAATAGCTCCAGTGTATTCTTTAAAGAATGTGTGTTGGCCTTTTGCTAGCAAAATGTGTCAATTTTTTTAAGATAAATCTTGACTTACAGATTTGACATGACAAGATGCAACACTCTGCCGTTTCATAAGACGTAGAATTCAGCTGGATCAAAGAGTGACATTTCATGATGAGAGGCAGCGGGATGAGCTGTGCGGCTCTGCTCTGCTGTATTGGCTCTGAAAGCTGACAGCTGTGCATATTCCAAGAAACAATGGCAGCCAGGAGAAAATATGTACAGTTTGAAATATGATGTACCTAGAGCCTGGAATATGGTGCAGAATTTGAGCATTTATGATTTTAGAATTGCTAAACATTTTATGAGTAGAATGAGAAAGAACCCTATATGTAGACTCTGACTCTCTGCAACCTTGACCTGTACAATGAAGAGAAAAAAAAAATGGTTGGACAGGGTTAGAGAATAAATATATTTTTGGTAATTTATATTTGGTACTTTATTTAGGATGTAAGTTTGTTTAATATTTAAGCACTGATATCTCAGATAGCATGGGACGTAGGCTAAGTCCTCAATATTGTAAAATATTTGACAGATAGTTTGACAATTTTAGTTAAGTTATTTTAGATTTATATAAGAATATCTATATATATATATATAAAATTCACTAAGGCAAGACACCCATGGAAAGCACGCCGGAAGGGGCGTGGATTCACTAAGCCGCCGACAAGGACACCTATGGCGCGCGCAGGAAGGAGCAACGCTGGATGTGAATCGCCATATGCAGCGTGTAAAACGGTTTGCGAGGGGTATCCCATGGGATCCTTAAAACAATCCTTTACAACTGAGGTTAAAACACAATGAAGTAAGCAGTCTTTAAAAACCAAGTTTTCGGTTACGACGCACGACCGCGTGCACCATAGCAAACTGTTTTACACGCTACATACAGCAATTCGCATCTGCGACAAACATGCGTCTCCTTAGATGCTCCTGCAGGAACATGGAAAGTCTACGTGAGTCACAGGTGCATCTGGACTGTGCAAAGACAACAACGACTCAAGTGACGAGTTGGACGTGGGCACATGAGCGATGGCGGTCCGCCAGTTTTCAGTCACGGACGATTGTGTGTTGGTTCGTTCCGTGCATTGTTACAAAGTTGCTTTTCTTGCTGATTTATTACATTACCAATTTTTCAAATGTTACTGTAATTTTCTCCCTGTGCTTAAAAATCATTAAAAAACCAGCCTGATTATGCGGCGGGTTGGCTAGTATATTTTATTAATTGTTTTTCAGTTCTTGCCACAGATAAAAATTAATGATAAGTTTGCACTGATACTGTAAAATGCGTTGCCAAAGCCACCACATAATGACACACGGTCCAGTCCCACCCTCTGGAAATGACCCTCTACATGGACGTTCCCTTGGCCTGGTCCAACCACCCAGTCAAATAATGAGGATCCTGCGAGCTGGATCACGCTCAGGGAATCACACCATATGGCCTTAGATTTATAACTGGCACACCCTCACCATGTAGGTAATGTGCCTCATTTGGGACTCTGTGAGCAACTTCTCATTTAACACAAAGTCAAACCAGTGGTAACCAAGGATTCTCCAAAGAGACGCAGTACCGAAGGAGTCCAATCTTCATCTCAGGTCACTGGATACTGCCCATGTCTCGCAACCATTTAGCAAAACAGGGAGCCCCAGGACTCTAAAGACTTGGACCTTCATTCCTTTCACATAGATATCAGGAGCATCACACACCCCTTTCCAGCAACCTCTTGACCCCCCTTGCTCTCCCAATCTGTCTACTGACTTCATAGGAAGAGTCACCAGAGACATGAATGTCACTGCCGAGACAAGTAAACCTCTCGACTAGGCTGGCACTCTCTCCACAGACAGACACACTGCAGATGGCTGTGCCCAAGAGGTCATTAAAGGCCTGGATCTTGGTTTTTATCCAGGACACCCGCAAGCCCAGAAACTCAGACTCCTCACTCAGTCTCTTGAGAGCCCCGATCAGAGCCTCCATTGTCTCTGCAAAGATCACCACATCTTTAGCAAAGTCAAGACAAGCATTGAGCAGAGTAGGAGTAAGAACACACCCCTGACGAACCCCAGAATCAACTGGAAAAACGCAGAGGTTCTGCCTCCATTATGCACAGCACTCATAGTACCATTGCACAGACTGGCCATGATATCCAGCAACCTTGAGGAGATCCCGCGAAGTCTCAGGATGTCCCAAAGGGCATTAATGTTGTGTGTTAAAGCATACCATTACATTCCACTCATTCTGTACCATAACCCACATTTTTAATTGCTGACCTGTATTTGTAGCCACAGCTCAGTCTGTATTAAAGTGATGTGTTATGCTGCATAGCTTCTTTTCACAAAGGAGTTTCTGTTTTTCTTTTTTCTTAAAGAAAGTGTTGTAATGGGTACAAATAAAGTGCTATCTATCTATCTAAAGTGCTATCTATCTATCTATCTATCTATCTATCTGGCTGTCCCTCTTTTTCTAGTTTCATTGCATTTAGATCACAACAATTCGCAAATATCTATTAAATTAACAAGCTCCAGATTTTTGATATTGCAGTTTCTCGTATTACTCTTTCAAACATAATGCAATATGGTCTAAGCCATACAAAACAAGTGCTTTTCTTATAAAAGAACATGGCAAAAGAAATGAGGGTGGGGAGCTCTGTCAAAATAACATGCAAAATGGTTGAAAGCACATTTTTTTTAAAAAAGAAAGAAAGCATGTCACCAGAAGTGGAATAATATGGGATCGGGGAACACTGGGTTAAAAATGTCAGATATAGAAAGATGTTACATCACTCTTTTTTTATAAGCACAACCGGAGAATCCTAAAGTAGTGTGGTAGGGTTCTGCCACTCACCTGGTGGGATAGGCATCTAAGGTTGACTTCTAGGTACCAGTCTCGCAAAGCAGATTAAGCCGTCACATGGCAACGTTTTCCAGTGCAAGTGGACCTTTCAAGGGTAATGCCTAATTCTAAAAATAAATAGCCTGACCTTGCACAACTCACTCAAGTAGCATTTCAGTCAGGATGTTATCTAAGTCAGTACTTCCCTGGCTAAGAAGAACATTTTCTAGGTTTCAGAATTTAAAGATTTATTGTGTTTCTGATAACAAAATTGGTCTAGGCACCCAGTCTTTAAGTAGCTTCACTGTTTAGTCATACAGCAGGTATAATTTCTCTTTAAAATTGTCTCCATATTCCTTTGTCTGTTAAAAAAGTGATTTTTTATATTCACATTAATGCAAAAACAATGCCCTGCATCCTTTCATAAGAAGCTTCCCCTAATGAACCAGAATACTTCGGCACTTCTGAGAATTGGACTCCCAAATAGGCTGCACTCTACCACCTAACAATTTGGGAGACTCCCAGTAGTTTAAAAGGAGTTACTCACTGTCCTACACTTTAATCTAGAGCTTTGAAAACCCATTCATCCATTTCTTGAACCCTATTTTTATTTCAAAGGCTTGCAATAAGTTGTGGCCTATTCCAACTACAGGGTAGGAACCAGTTTTGGATGGAATGATAGTCAACTGAAGAGGTCATGCTAATACGAGCAAATTTCAGATGCTGGTAGAAAGCAGGATTTCATGAAAAAATGCACATATTCACTAAGAAAAAGAACAATGTTCACATAAACAGTGCCCAGGGTGGAACTGGATCCTATGATGCTGAACTTATGACGTAAGATAGATATCCACTGCACTAACTAGCGTGCCTACTTGCATATAGAAAAATGTTTTAGCAGTGGCTGTAGCATTGATGGTTTAACCACAAACTGTATTTGAGAATTCACTTTAAAAGGCCAGTTCTAGGAAAACCAATAGAGAACAATATAAGACCTTACAATCAGGTGGCTGCTAGATAGTGTTGCATGCACAGAGGACCTTTGGAGCATTTCTTTACCTTATGTAATAATGGCCCAGTTACAGTACTCAAGGAACTTTGATTTGATTAATTGTTACTTAATTGGTGCTAGCTTATATTTTTTTAGCTCAGGTATTACAAATGTCTTAGTCTATCTAAATAATCCTTCTGCACCTCTCATGTCCATTTCTCATTTGCCTGCATTAACATAATTCAGGAAAAGGATTTTTGTTCATTTTCAGTAAAATTGCCTTTTGCAAAGAGCACATCATAAGTCCATGTTAAGATGACATTTAAAGAGTAAACAATTTAAGGGGTAAGGAAGTCAAACAATAAAAACTATACACAGTATGTTTTTGTAAGGAATTTGAAACATCATAGATAGTTACTCCAGTTCCTAGTTGTTACTTTTTACATTGGCTAGCTCAGGAGATTATCAGATGTTTACAGTTGAAATCAATCAAGACCTCTGTCCTTGTCTCATCAGACAAACCCTAAGTTAGGATATATTCAGACTTCAAAGATTTACACTTGTATACTGGTCACCAAAAATGTGTTGGTATAAAGTAACTGTAGCACCAGCCCTGCTTGTGCTCTAAATCGATTATGTTATCAATTTGTATTATGCTTTTTTTTATCTGATATTTTTTCTTGCCACCTGTCCTTTTCTGATTGAGAGGTGACTTGGTGCTCAGTGTTATTACTGAACTACTTAGTCTGCAAATTACAAATTCAACAGATCAGCTGATCACCTTCTGTTATCTCATGAAAATGTATCATACAGAAAGACACATACAGACTCAGTTAGTTCCTGAGCTTTAAACTCTCACATCCTCAGAAGACTGAATATCAATTATTATGCATCACCATCTGTTACCGACTTCCATGTTAAACCTGTAATTTAATTGTTATCAGGTTTTTTCTTGAAGCTGAGTCTATTATTTTCATTCTCAAAATACATTATGAAAATGCAAAATGATTTTAACATAATTATTGACAATGAGTTATATTGGACACATATCATTTTTTATTTTTACGAACACATGCCACCTATTTACAGTATGCACTGCCTATATACTCCCTACACTGTAAAATGTAGCTTTTGTGTTTATAAATGAACATATACATTTATTTGATTTTATCCAAAGCGACTTACAAAAGAGATCTAAATAATCGAGAAACATCAGTATAGGGGACTGTTTTGAATAAGTGTAGCAGGAGAGGTTACAAAAGTTGACCATCACAAGTGAAAAGCTATGAAGCTAAAACAAGAAAAAATTCAGAAGTTCGGATCAAGGTGCACCTCTTGTTCCACAAACTGGAAATTACATGAGAAAAGAATCTGGATTGAGATTTGATAACACGCAGAGGTGGTATCACCGGACGATGTTCACTGACAGACCTCCCAAACCTTTTCGTAACTTCTTTGTGCTTTGTTATGCTGTTTTCTTGCCCAATTTGTTTCAAGCCAAACATGAGGTAATGCCTGTCTGGATCTCATCTTTTTTGAACAATAAAAGTAATAAAAACAAAGGTTATTGATACTTTAAGCTGCTATGATCACAACATAGTTTGAAAACATGCATATGAATACCAAAATGAAGACTTATGGCTTCACTGGAATGAGGAGGTATCTAGAATTCATAGAATGGGAAAGTAAAAACGCAGCAAGCAAAAATGATACATGCTGTCGCTTCAGAGACCCTCTGATCCTGGTGCAAAATAGGTGTATTCTCAAAACTTGTATATTCTGAAAATGTATAGAGCAAAAACACTAAAAAAATCAACCAAAATGGATAAACACAGGCATTATTAGAAAGGTAACATTGAAAAGATCACTGTACAAGAAAATTAAAAAAACAGGCAAATAATTCTGACTTGCAAGACGTCAAAAAAAAACACTTGAAGGGTCAAAAGATAAAACAAACAAAAAAAATAGCTAGTGAAGTCAAAACAAACAGCAAGCAATTTCTGAGTAATCCTGTAGTAAAAAGACAATGAAACACAGAAATTAAGATCCTTCCTGGGCACAAAAGGCAAAATCATTGAAAATAAGAAGGAACTAGAAAATGTACTGAACAAATACTGCATTTCACCCAATTATTTGTAAAGGAAGAAACAAAAAGCCTGCCCAATGCAGATGTAAAAACAAACTGATTTCCTAAATTTTACACTAGATGAATCAATTGTGTTCCAGGCCTGTGATACATTGAAGAATTATAAAGCCCCGGGACCTCACAATCTTTTGCCAGTTGTATTGAAAGGAATGAAAAATGTCATCTATAAACCCTTTTTAGGCATATTTGAGCATTCACTTTTGAGAAAAGAAAAGTGCCTGAGGACAGGAAAGTTGCAAAACTGATTCAAACCTTCAAGATGGGAGCCAAAGTGAATCCTGTTTTTTACAGACAAGTAAGTCTTACTTCTGTGCAATGTAAAATGATCAAAACTACAATAAAAACAAAATTACAAAAGTAACTATATGAAAAATAACACACTAAATAACAGCCAGTATGCATTTACAAGAGGACAATCTTGCCAAACCAAACTAAGATTTTATTGAACAGGCAACTGCAATAGCTGACAAAATCAAAGTATACATCATTAATTACGTTTGACTCTCGAAAAGCCTTTAACATAGTCGCATACCAAAGATGAATTCTAAAACTAGACACTCTGGGAATCAGAGGTAACGTACAAAACTGGATCTCAATTTGGTTAACCTGGCAGGAGACAAAGAGTACAGATACAATGAAAATGCTCCATGTGGTGTGAGGCCCTAGGCGTCTGTCCTTGGACCATTACTTTTTCTGATTTATATCATTGACATTAATTGCAGTGTAGCTAGTAAATGAAATTTGTAAATGATAATATAATGGGAGTAATAGCAGACACTAAGGAGGCAACAAGAACAATTCAGGAAGATCTGCAAAAGCTTCAGAACTGGGTCAACACTTGGAAAATGCAATTTAAGGTAGAAAAGTGTGAAGTGTGAGTGAAAGGAATATCAGTTATAAATACAGGATAAGAGACACTGTCTAACAGGAAGCAACCTCTGAAAAGAATATGGCATTCATGTTGACACAGTTTCATCAATTAAACAATGTGCAGAAATGATTAAAAAGGCAAAAAATATTATATCGTAGAAACTGTTGAATATAAATCAAGGAATTTATATATGCTCAGACTATATAATGTAGAAGTGAGACCACATCTGGAGTATTGTGTGCATTTCTGGTCAACACACTACAAGAAGCTGTGTAGAGAAGAGCAACCAGGTGCATTTCAGGAATTAACATGTCATACTCTGACAGACTCAGAGAATTAAACTTGTTAAACTTGTTAGTCTTGCACAGAGGTGACTGCATGGGCACCTAATCCCGGTCTTCAAAATTCTTAAAGGCATTGATAAAGTAAACCTAGCAGAATTCTTTCAACTTAACAGTGACACCAGTGAAAATTAAGGGGAGGGGTACTTTAGACTGAAACCAGGTAGCACTTCTTTACGCAAAGAGTTGTGGGAAGTGGGAACAAATTACAGAAAACTTGACAACCTTTAACAAGTATCTGGATGTGATATTGGGACCGCTTAGCTATTAGCTAAACAAACAAGCCTGATGGACTGAAATGTCTCCTCTCACTTGTCAAATTTCTTTTGTTCTTATGTTCCTATGTTTGTTGAATTTATGGCATAAGTGAAAGTCACAATATAAATATGATGGCAGTTCCATGATAAATTATCCCCTTAATTGGATAAACTTTAATGTATTTGGTTTCTTTGTAAAGTAGGCCAACTATTAGGCTACAATTACAGTTTTGAATTCTTTCCGTTGTGACTCTGATTCCTGGTTTTGCCCTTCTGTGTTTGTTTGTCTGGATATCTTTCAATCTTTCCAGTTTCACCTAGTCTGCCTTTTTATTATGATTCTGTCTCATATATTATCTCCTGTTCAGGTCTCTCATCTATATAATAAAAGCCCAGCATGGTGTCCATGTCCGGGTCCGCGTTCCTTTTGGCTGTATAACCGCCCCATAGAAAAGCCCCAGTCCGTCCCCTCTCAGAATTCCTGCTTACCCCCTCCGTTCTTTCCCTTTTGCTTTTATTTTTCCTGTTCCCGAAAATCTTTTCAAAACAAAAGTAAAGAAATAGACAGAGCATCACATTAATATGTTCTCTCCTCCGCCTATTAAATAATCAATAAAATGAAATAAAAAAATCACGAAAGAAACAGAAACCACTTACCTACCCTTACAGCGTCCAGCGTGGTGTATGCAGTTTATGAGGTTTGGCGCTAATTAACGCCCATACTACAACAGATTATATTGTTCATATACTATTAGCTATTTACAGGGATCAACTCTTTTGGGGAAGTTCATAACCAAAAAAAAAAAAATTTAATTATAAATAACATGTGCACTTGAGTATTTCAAGCCCCGCGTCTGAGTCGGATGGTTCCTCCAGTCCCTAATTCGTGTGTTTCCCTATGCCCACTATGCCTTTCCGTCTTCAACTACCCATGTGCACTTGTTCGGAGGAGACCTTACGTAACAATGCCGAAACGAAACGCAACTAAACCTGCTGCTGCGAGAGAGGACACATTACAGCGTGATCATGAAACAAAGAGACAAAGTTGCTCGCAAGAAACGGACACTCAGCATTCACACAGATTAGCTCAACGACGCGTTTCTGCCGCACAACGAAAGGCAACTGAAACCCCTACAGAGACAGAAGACAGATTACGCCGTGATCGCGAAAGAAAGAGGCAAAGGCGTGCCAATGACACCCGACGAGAGGTCCTTACGATTGAGTCCTTCAACTGTGGTGATCCAACACGTAGCATAGCGAGCGCCAAGTTGCTAGTATACAATAAACCTTGAGACACTGTCTCACAACAAACATCACTTCAGAATTTAGTTTTTTAAAAAACTAAAAACTGTAATAAAGGGAAAATATCAGCAAAATTACCATTCACACATACACATACACACACACACATATATATATATATGGAAACAATGAAATTATGTTGTGTAAGGTATGTGTATCTTAAAAGGAAGTGAAACAGAATCATTAGAGGATCAGTTAGAAGGAGAAAAAAAGATCAATCATACAGTTAATTAAGGAGGGTTAATATTTCTATAAAATAGTAAATGTTTGCACAAGAAAGAGAACTTCTTTTCATTAGTATTTGGTAGCTCTGAGGGTTAAGTAATAATTCCCAGGCACAGTGTATATTCTGAAAGAACAAAATTTAGAATTGTTCATAATTTATTATTAGTACATAGTGAAAGTCACAGTCAACTTTTTATGCTTTATTTAGACACCCTGCACAGTACATACACAAAGTCTGCAGGAGAACATCTGAAGATAACATTCCTGTTTTATGAAATATGGCACTATTGTACAGTAGATAGTGTTGTCACATTTTGGACAAAGCATTTAATTACAAGTAGGTGTACCTTCTTTATAGAGTACTGATGTTCTCTCTGTGTTTGATACTTCTCCACCAGTGAATCCTATCACTGACTAAACTTGAAAGATGTAATATTCAAAGACTTTGTTATCTTTAGGTTGCAACAGTGTAAGTATATATCCATGTTTATTGTATGTGGTCCTGTGATGGACCAAAAAACACATTAAGGCATAGTTACATGTTGAAAATAGCTGCTGCTAGCATGGCAGAAATAAGATTTTTTTCATTGATTGAGTCTGAGAAAAGATGTTTGAAAACTTCTGTCCAGGTGGACCCCAGGGGCCTCATGCATAACGCCGTGCGTAGAATTCACACTAATACATGGCATACAGACAAAAGTGGAAATGTTTGTACAAACAAAAAAATCCAGGTGCATAAATCTGTGCATTCGCCAACTTCCACGTTCTTCTGCTCCATAAATCACGGTCAGTGTGAAAATTAATGCACGTGCACGCACCTGCTGCCACTCCCCAAACTCCTCACAGAATTATGCCTCTTTGAATATGCAAATCAATATAAATAGCCCTTAAGGTCAGCATTCTATGGAAAGGCAATGGCAAAAGCATGGGGGGAAATAAACGAATTTTAACGAATACCAAGTGGAGGCAAAGAAAAACATACTATTTGTTGGTTTAAACAGTGGTATAAACACCAAAAGGAAGTTGATGGAGTGACATAGAGTGTCGGAGAAACTCGAAAGTTCAAGTTCACAAAGTTGCACAGTGCCCGAAATAAAAAAGAAGTCAGATATCAAAGTCGATGTGAAAAGGTGAAAAGTTGTAGCCCAAAATCTGAATGTCATATGAAAGTTTATTAGGGTACAGAGAAAAGAAAAAAAAATAGGAACACAGTTGGAAAAAAGCTCGAAATGCCAACTTTAATCTCAAAATTTCCATATTAATCACGTAGTTTATTTTGTCATTAAAGTAGAACATCATAAACTTCATCTTAAAATCGTTTAATTTACTAGTTTCTCAAATCACATCTTAATTAAAGTAGCATGTTAAATGCTTTGTTTTGTATGTGTTCTTCTATGTGCTCTATGTGTGTGAATCACTATGTGCTTTTTAAATGGGCTTTCTCTTCCTCCAACAGGACTCAGAATCCATTACATTTGTAATATTCAGCTCTCTGAATAATTAAAATACTGATATGTGTATGTGATATCATTTTCATGATGATATGAGTTAAAGCATGATATTAAACATGGGAACACAGTGGTGCAGTGATTGTTTTTGTCTCACTCAAGATGCTTGCTTTGCAGTGCGCAACCTTCGATGAAATAATTTATTGCAGCAGTACTGTTTCTTTCAAAAGTACTAACCTCCAATTCCTGTCCTTCCTTTTCTTTCTCCAAATACCCAATCGCCCCACAATCAGCCCTGTAATAGATTTTAAGCCATCTGTAAGCTGAGTACGCCAATTCTTCAAAACATTTAAGGAACATTGAAATATCTTTGTAGTACATGTTTAATTATTCTATCTATCTATCTATCTATCTATCTATCTATCTATCTATCTATCTATCTATCTATCTATCTATCTATCCTTCCAGTGTTGTGCCAGCCCCAGCAAGAATATAGCACGAGGCAGGAACAATCCGTGAACAGATCAAAAAGTGAAACTTGTATATTAGATTCATTCATTACACACAGACTGATGTATTTCAAATGTTTATTTCTTTTAATTTTGATGATTATAACTGACAACTAATGAAAGTCCCAAATTCAGTATCTCGGAAAATTATAATATCAATTGAGACCAATCCAAAAAAAGGATTTTTAGAAATGTTGGCCAGCTGAAAGGTATGAACATGAAAAGTATGAGCATGTACAGCACTCAATATTTAGTTGGGGCTCCTTTGGCATGGATTACTGCAGCAATGCGGCAGGGCATGGAGTCGATCAGTCTGTGGCACTGCTCAGGTGTTATGAGATCCCATGTTGCTCTGATAGTGGCCTTCAGCTCTTCTGAATTGTTGGGTCTGGTGTATTGCATCTTCCTCTTCACAATACCCCATAGATTTTCTATGGGGTTAAGGTCAGGCGAATTTGCTGGCCAATCAAGAACAGGGATACCATTGTCCTTAAACCAGGTACTGGTAGTTTTGTCAATTTGTACAGGTGCCAGGTCCTGTTGGAAAATGAAATGTGCATCTCCATAAAGTTTGTCAGCAGCAGGAAGCATGAAGTGCTCTAAAACTTCCTGGTAGACAGCTGTGTTGACCTTGGACCTCAGAAAACACAATGGACCAACACCAGCAGATGACATGGAACTCCAAACCATCACTGACTGTGGAAACTTTACACTGGACCTCAAGCAACGTGGATTATGTGCCTCTCCTCTCTTCCTCCAGTCTCTGGGACCTTGATTTCCAAAGGAAATGCAAAATTTACTTTCATCAGAGAACATAACGTTGGACCACTCAGCAGCAGTTTTGTCTTTACCCCAGGCGAGACTTCCCCATGATTGTGTAGCCTACAGAACTAGACTGAGAGACCATTTAAAGGCTTTTGCAGGTGTTTTGAGTTAATTAGCTGATTAGAGTGAGGCACCAAGTGTCTTCAACATTGAACCTTTTCACGATATTCTAATTTTCCGAGATACTGAATTTGGGACTTTCATTAGTTGTCAGTTATAATCATCAAAATTAAAAGAAATAAACATTTGAAATACATCAGTCTGTGTGTAATGAATGAATCTAATATACAAGTTTCACTTTTTGAATGGAATTACTGAAATAAATCAACTTTGTCATTATATTCTAATTTAATGACCGGCACCTGTATATATTATAATATGTATATATATATACTGTATATATAGTGACAGATAGGGGGCGCTATCGCTCCCTTGAACCCTTGTCCAAGACACCAGACACCAAGTAAAAGTCTAGATAGTTGACTTTTTATTAACACAAAGTGCACAAAGCACCCTCCTCTCCACAATACTCATAAATAATACAATAATTCTCAATAAATCAATCCACCACACTCCCAGATGCGTTGCCACCCTTCCATCCAGCTCAGCTCAACATCTGGGGATTTCCCACAGTCCTTTATAGTCCTCGACCCGGAAGTGTTTCGCCCTCTCTGTCTATGTGACTAGGAACACTTCCAGGCAGAGGCGTGACCACAGGGGGGCTGTGGTGGTAACTGCCCCCCCAGAGACAAGCCGTGCCCACCCTGCGAAATGCTCTGTCTGTCCAATGAAAACTCTGGAGAAGAATAACATTTTATTTTCAAAGTTCATTTAGCAGCACGTTTTGAACCTGCTGACCACACTCCTTAATTAAAACAGCGTATACGTTCCATTCTTCTTTTATTTTCTGGTTGGTAACACCAAAGTCTCTGCATAGGTGGCTTATTTAATAGTTGACATCGTCAGCCTCTGTCCCTCCGCAAGCTGCAGGCGCCACGGTTGAGCCCAGCACCGCTGCTACCAACACGGAGCACAGCGCACCCATGTCGGGAACTGAAACTCCAAAAGATGTAAATAAGCCTACATAATCCTCCAGCTCTGCGCCCATGTCGGGTACTCCAAACCTCTGCCTTTAATAAAATATACAGTCCGGTCTGCCTGACTTAAATATGGATAGCCCGTCCCAGCCCATTTTACTTAATTATCCCAAGCGTGCATTCGGAAAGACACTCATATGTTTTAGTGCAAGCTGGTATCAGTCTCGACCATGGCTTGAATATTCTGTTGTCCGTGATGCCAGGTTTTGCTTTGCCTGCCGCAAATTTAGTGTTTCCAATTCGGACCGCGAGGACATATTCACCAAACATGGTTTAACTAATTGGAAAAAAGCTCTAGAAAGAGACAGTGGTGGCTTCCACAAACACGCATCTAGTATCCCGCATGTCAGAGCCATGTCTGCATGGCAAGAGTGCGCCGGGCAGAGACGGGTGAAAGCATAGTTCAACTACTGGGTCCAACCATGATAGAAAAGAATAGATATTATGTGAAATGCATTGGGGAGGCTATTCAGTTCCTTGCAGTCAATGAACTGGCTCTGCGTGGTCACAATCACGAAGGTGGGGAGGAGGGACTTTTCCTTAAGTTGCTGCAACGCGAACATTAGCTAAATGCCGAAGCATGTTGTGGGCAATGTTGTGTATCAATCAGGAGCTGAATCATCCTTTTCTTCTTCTTCATATTGTCAGGTTTCTGAACTCTTTTGGGAGCCCCACCCCATGCTGAAGTGTGTCCCAAAGTGCGATTGCGGTGTGTGTCGAAGATAGATTGTCCATTGCCAGGGCAGGGCAACAGCAGGCTCACAGAGCTGCAGTGAAGCGCCACAGAAGCGAATGCTAAAAGACTGTGGGTGCACTATAAGTCCCTGTCTTACACATCAAAACACAAGGCTGAGTCTCAGTACTCTAGTAAAACCATCTTTATTCAGCTTGAAACAGGAACAGCACGTTTATTTATTGTAGTGTGATCTGTGACTCTCCTATACTCAGACACAGCAATCAGGCAGGGTCGTGGCCAGGTTAGTGGCCAAGTAATACTGTTCCCTCCATTTACAATGTTCCTTGCATCATCCATCAATGTCTTTTCTGTTTGCTTCAGTGCCAAACTGCATCAGTGCCCCAGCAACAGATAAACAGTCTTCCACAGATGCAGTGATCACACTTCAGTACGCTCTTTGTGTGTTGTCCAGTTGGGGGAGGTCCCAGTTTAGAAACATCCCATTTTCTTGAATGAGTGCCACATTAATAGGAATGTTTCTTATATGAGCATTACTGAACCACATAAGAACTGCTTTTTCGCCGTCTTCAAAAGCAGCATTTCGCATACATTTGCAACCCGAGATTTTTCTTTTTTTGCTCGGTCTTTCAAGAAAGTTGACACTGTCAATGACGAAAATTCCGAATTCACTGGTAACGTCTTTTATCTTTTTGCCGCAATCAACAGCTGCAAAAATTAAAAGTTTTTTTTTGTAATATGAACTATTATCATTTTTTCGTGTCTGCCTTTCTATAGGAGGGTGACATTGAGTTAAATTCCAATGAATGTTTTGCAAATGTTAATGAGCAATAAGCAAAGGTATCACTGAAAACCACCGAAAACAAAAATAGCAAAAAAACAGTAAGAGGAAAGTCAGAAGAAAGAAAAATTATTTACAATGTTTCTGTTTGGGGATCATTGTGCACAACTAAGCTGCAACCACAGAACTAACTGCTCTGTGGCTGATTTATTCAAGCATTTCAAGGTCTTTTGGGCACTTCGTTGTAATGAAAGTATCTGCTGAATGTACTTCATAGTAATAAGATTTCTATAGACTCGTGTCATATGCGGAAACTGTCTGGAACATAAAAATACTTTGTTGTAAAGATATTCATTGTAATGGAATTTTACCTATATATATATATATATAGAGTAATCCCTCGCTATATCGCGCTTCAATTTTCACGGCTTCACTCTATCACGGATTTTAAATGTAAGCACATCTAAATATATATCACAGATTTTTCGCTGGTTCGTGGATTTCTGCGGACAATGGGTCTTTTAATTTATGGTACATGCTTCCTCAGTTTGTTTGCCCAGTTGATTTCATACAAGGGACGCTATTGGCAGATGGCTTAGAAGCTACCCAATCAGAGCATGTATTACATATTAACTAAAGCTCCTCAATGATATAAGATATGCTTCCCGCGCGGTGCTTGATTGTTTGCTTTTCTCGTTCTCTCTCACTCTCTCTGCCTGACGGAGGGGGTGTGAGCAGAGGGGCTGTTTGCACAGAGGCTGTTTGCCTAGAGGATACAGACGCTCCTCTACAAAATGCTGTTTTATCGCGGTGCTTCGGCATACTTAAAAGCACGTATTGATTTTTTGATTGTTTGCTTTTCTTAGCGAGCGCTCTCTCTCTGACATTCTCTGCTCCTGACTGCGCTCCTTTGAAGAGAAGATATGTTTGCATTCTTTTAATTGTGAGAAAGAACTGCCATCTCTGTCTTGTCATGGAGCACAGTTTAAACTTTTGACTAAAGGGTGTTATTTCATGTCTAGAGGGCTCTAATAATGTTAACAGTGTGGGAGAGTTTATAAGGGCTTAAAATATAATAAAAATAACCATACAAACATATGGTTTCTACTTTGCGGATTTTCACCTATCGCGGGGGGTCTGGAACGCAACCCCCGCGATCGAGGAGGGTTTACTGTATACTGTATATTGTCACACATATGCATTTGGGAGGCAGGCTAAGGACTTAATCAAAGGTGGAAAACAAGTAAATGAATTGACGAAATGCACTAACAAGTCTTCTTCCTCTTCTGTAGAGCACCTGAACAGGACCCTACCTAAAACTCCTCCAACTTCCTGCACTCCCTCCTAGCTACGCCTCCTGTTCACCTCACTTCCCCCTTGAGTACGGATCTGCCTCTTCCTCCCCAATGACTATAAGCCTAGTCTTTTTTTTTTGTCTCTGTTTGGACGCTGGACTCTGGTGCTATTATTTTGTTTGCTTGGCAGTGTGTTTAATATATAGGATGGAGTCCCCAACTCTTTTTCTGCCTTCTTTTGTCTTTTATTATATTTATATAAATATATAGTGATGTCACAGACTTGCACAAGAGAGAAGTATGTAAGTTCAAGTTTTCTGAGAAAATCAGCTTTATTGTTGTGAAGACAGGTATAGTCTCAAGCATTTTTATTCAAACAGGAGCTGTCACTTTCATCACTCAAACACATAGCAAGCTAGCAGTGACACTGACATTGTTCCTGCTTTAACTCCCTTCTTCAGATTTAAAGAATAGACAACCTCCTTCATCAAGCAGGTTCAGCGGCTGCTTGTCACGGACTGGAAAATGCACATTCTAGAGGAGAAACAACAGAAGCACATGGCCAGGTGACTATAGTTTATGCCTGCATTTTGTAACATTTATTACTAAAATATGAAAAAGTTTCTGTTTTAACAATGTGTTTACACAGATTACTATAGAAACAGAACGCACATGAAATGCATGTGTTCCAAATAACAATCTATTATTTCCACTCTAAAATTCCAGCAGTTCACTCCCAGATAATCAAACAAGGCATGATCTGGGAGAACTTAGTGAATGTTCTGCGACGGTGGGGGATGGAAAAGCAGGCTGCTTGCTGCTTGTCTTAATCGGTTCATTTACAGGACAAAAAAAAACGCTGGCAGAGAGGTGAGAACGGATTTAAGGTAGGCTGAATTTATGAGTTTTCTCGTAGGCTCTGGTAATTCTAGTGTTAAATGTTCCCTGCATCAACCATCGGACATCAAACACGTTATTTGGTGAGCCTGCGAACTTGCAGCTGAAGCAGCAGAGGACAACCACTCTTATTACAATCTGATGCCTTTTATCGTTCTCCCTCTACAGAAAGGATGACTGACAGCTCTTCCATCTCCGACATCACTTTCGGTTTCCACCCTCCTGAACCCGCTCCTTCCAGCTTGCAAATGTCATAACCGGCTGTAACACCATCTTAGGCAGTGTGAAGGAGGCTCTCATCTGAACAATACAACATTGAATATTATAATCTTTTCTTTTGAAAATATGCAGGGATTAGTGCAGTGCCACAACTCTTTTTTGACGTATTTTTACGTTATTACTATATATATAATACATATATATACCTGTATTGTCACATACGTGCGAGTAGGAGACAGGTAAAGGGCCTGAGTAAATGTAATACTACACCAGACCAGGGGGTGGCAGAGTGTGCTGACTGTCTCTCTCAGTTTCTTGCAGACCATTCCCGGGAAATCTCGCCAGGTCCCAGCACCTCTGATGATGTCACTTCCAGCTCCGGCATCATTTCCTTCCCCATCCCTTAAAGCCGCCATCTTACCTCTAAGTATTCAGTTCTGTTTTGGACTCAGTCTTGTGAATATCTCTGTTCAATAATTTCAGGCTTTTTGCAGCCGGGATATGATATACGGGTGGCTGCCCCAAACCTTTATAATGTCTGGAGATTTATTCTTCTCAAATATATATAATATATTGAAAACTAACACTGAGGTTTTTGGGTTGTATCCATTATCTTGGACACTGAAGGCTCCAGGGCATGTGTTTAAATATCCATCAGGTGCCATTTCTGAGGACACATTTCTTACAACCAAACCTTGCATCTTGACCCCAATGGCCAAAAATGCCAGTGCCCACAAGGAAAACAAACATTTTATAACAATTTGATTTAACTTTAGTAGTGTTAAAAATACATCATATTAAAAAAATAAAAAGGTAACCACTAAATTCCTTGGTCTCCTACTGGAAACCCCCCCAAAACAGTGTTTCAGATGTTTTTTGAGACCACGAATATGTTTTAAAAAATTAAAAACCAAACATCACCAGAGAATTTTGAGGTTATTTAAATAACAGATCATTATCTTTATGATCAGGATTAAGATTTAATGGTTTGGAAGATGTAGTAAAAATCATACAATTCATTATTAATTTTTGTCATCATTAGTTAACTTGCCAGTCTTCAGTTTCAATGTAGGAATAGAAGTAGAAGCTTAATTCCTGTGGAGCCTCATTACTAAATGCCTGCTTGGACCTGCTCGAGAAAATACCAACAAACACGACAGCGATATATCACACATTTAGCATGCAACATTAGAAGAAAATTAAGCTCTGATCTCACTGAAGTAATTTGCACTTTATAGCCATGATAAAAAATACTGTCTTACTTGCTGAAAATGTTATACTTTTAACCCCAGAACTGTAATTTCTTAATTTCTAAAATGAACTAAGTGAGATGCAAATGTTATTGTATAGTCCTTAGTGAAACAATTAATGATCTGCCACATAAATCCAGAATCACTTGTGCTGGGGCAATGCAATTGCATCAGTACCTAATTTTTTCCTGAGTGTTCTTCATAGTGCTGTACATTATCAAGCAGAGTGAAAGCTAAGAACCACCCGACAGGATTTAGTTGTTGTCACTTTAAATTATAGGTCATCACTGGGCACAATCATGCACAATCCCATTCATTTATAAATCAAAACAGAAAATATATTGATGGATGGGCAGATGTAAGTGTATTCATATCCAATGTTCCAGTTTAAGAGCTCCCATAACATGACAGTGTGAGGCAAATGTCGTTTTCAGCTGCATGGTTATCAGGCTAGTTTGGCTCTGTATGTTCTTTTTGATTGCACAGATAAGGTCAGCTTATATTTGACATTAAAAATAACCTGCATATATACATATGGTACCTGAAGAAAACAAAAACAATAAAGAGATGACATGCAGACTCTCAAGAATTTTAGTCTGTATGTCAAGCTCAGGTCATTGGCACTGTGAAGTTAGAGTACTAACTACTGCAACACCTTCCTTTTGCTATTAATTCTTGACAAATTGGAATGATTTACTAATCAGTAGCTTTAAACTTTTGTGCCCTCAAACATTCATTATAGATGCAACCGCTTCATTTTACATTAATGAAATATTGAAAATACAGCTTGATATCAGCTTTACCACAATCATTTTCTACAGATAAACCTGTAATAAATAGAATGAAAGCTGTTGAAACCTTACAACCTCTAATTTAATTCTCTCTATGTCTTTTATTTGAAAAAAAAAACCAAATTAAATTATTTAAAAGATATACTTCCAATGGCAAACATTTAGTGAGATATGATAATGAACGTAGTTCAGAAACATTACACAGTGGACAAGGAGATGTTTTCAAACTTAATTAAAAAAATGGTGTCTTTTGTTGCTCAAAATTTCTTTTCAAGAGGAATTCAGGAAAATTCATAACATTTATCAGAATGTCAGGGATGGCAGTTTTAATTACATTGCATTATTTTCTTATCTACCAAAATTTTAAATACAATATTTATTTATTCATTCAATCATTTTATGAAACCGCTTAGTTTAAAATAGTGTTAGTAAGAAAGTATACTGTGTGTTTTCTGTGTGTATACTGTGAAGTTTTCAGAAGATAATAAATAAATTACTTTTTGTAATTCCCAAGAAATTAACTTTTGGAGGTATAATGTGACATCAATTTGAAATTCAAATCTTTTCTCAAGGGTAACAGCACAAGCATATTAAATGAAAATGTTGCCTCCATTATCTCAAAAGATGATTCTCTTCACACAAAATTTCTGGTTGCAATGACTTTATTCAAATTTGGTAAATGAGTTCCAGTACTCACACATCAAAGGTTTTGCTTAGATGGCTCAGTGAGAGGTGATATGTTACTTATCCAGAACAGTCTTCCATTTATTGAACCTACTTTCTTCATTATAGAATTATTGAGTGCAGCATCAGTCCATCGTGGCGCATTCTCTTGACCATACCAGCAATGGCATGATATTGACAAACAATTTGTAAGAAATTTTTTAACCTAAGTATTTCTCATTAAACTAATTTTTTGTTTTAAAATTTTTTGGTCCTAAAATTGAATATTTGAGATGAGTAAGAAGTGAAACAAATTCTAAATTCCCTAAAAAATCAAAAACAAGTAACGGGCAATCTTTACATCTATGAAAAACAATATTTTTGGTTTTTTGTTCCTTAAACACAATTTACTCTTCAAGCCATTTGACATGCAGGTACTTCGCACAACAAGAAGTGTTTTTGACAAAATCCTTTTTCTTTTGGGATGGCTCTGAGTCAGAATGAGAGGTATGAAATTCTACAGTGTGATCTAGTAACAGAGAAACAGCGCCAAGCAGGTATGTCTTTCAATAAAGGAATCAAGGCTTGATACCTGTTCATTTCATTTAACATTTCTTCATCATTTTGGTTATGGCTCCTAGCTGCCTTAGGTTGTATCATTTTGTCTCCAGAGATGTTTGTGACAGTCTGGGGTCACAAGTGTAATCTCTCACCATTACAACAGTGTTGCAGCACCAACCTACCCTGCTCTGTTTCACTGTCATTTTGGGGGGAATGACTAAAATTCAGGGTGAGTGGTCATAAATCCAACTCTCTTAAGAACACCCAGAATGCCTGAGGATTATTACGAGCAAGAGATAACCTGGGGATGAAAGAAATGTAAGAAATCATGGTCAGAAGGGTCAATAAAATATCAGAGGCAGAACAAAATTGAGCAATCAGGTTCAAGGAGCAAAGCAAAGTCATAAATCCTAGTCTGAAACAGTCAAAACCAAACAAGCAAATGCAGTACTAGAGTCTACTTGAATTAGAAACAAAGTAACACAACTTACTCACAGTGCGATAATCCAGTACGTGAGTGTGGCCCTATTTATAAAAAATTCCTGTGATGTCACAAGCACAATGACTTTGGTCATATGATCACAGCAGATAGTGTTGTGTAAATATGGGGAAAAAAAGATGAAATTAAAAAGAAACTACTACCAATAGTAGTGTATTAAATGGCACAATTTTAAAGTTAATAAAGTTTTGTCATATGCCATTTGTAATTACTTTTTGAACCAAACTTGTATTTAATAACTAAAGCAATTTGGCAACGTTTCTTCAGCATACGTCAATATGCCACATATCATCTTACGTAGATTGCTAGTATAAGTCATGTGGTTAAAATATGAGATCACAGTTTGATGATGAAAACAAACATAACCTCCAGTAGAAATCATATTACCATGAGAGCCTGAAAACTAAGACACCCTCATTAATTTCTGAGTCACTTTAGTGTAAATCACCATTTAACCTACCATAAAAAGGAAATCCCTACATATATCAATATATACTGTAAATAAAAACTATGTACAAAAAATATTTGCAAGAAGTAAAAAACAAGCTTTAATATACTGAAAGAAATGAAATTCACAATTCATAAAACTGTATTAGGCCTTTATGAGGAGTCATTTCAAACACGATATCCAGATCAACAACTCCTACCATGTCAACAGTAATGACTAGTAACACGTCCAACTCTGTATGGTATGGGCTGTCATGAAATCTAAGTAAGGAGACAACTGTGGAAGCTATACACAGAAGAAGCTGCTGGACCAGATGGAGTCAGTCCTCTTAAGGCCTATGCTGACCAACTTTGTTGTATCCCGTGTCACCTGTTCAGTCTGTCCCTAAGGCTCCAGAATGTGCCACTGCTGTGGAAAACATTCTACATTTATCCTGTTCCAAAAAAGGTAGGCTCCTCTTCACCTAATGACTACATACAGCATCAGTGGCACTTGTGTCTCACATAATGAAAGCTTTTGAGAGGTTGGTCCAGGATTATATGAGTCCTCTTGTGATAGACCCACCACAGTTTGCTCATCGGACAGAATTAGAAGAGTAGAAGATGCAATTATCCATCAGCTCCACAGGGCTTATTCTTACCTGGACAAAGCTGGCAGCACAGTGAGAATTATATTTTTAAATTTTTCCAGTGCCTTCAGTATCATCCAGTCACCCTTGTTAAGGGAAAACTCAGAGATATGCAGATGGATGCGTCCATGGTGTCCTGGATAATGGAGGCTCAGTGGCTGTGTCTCTGATATGGATGTGAGCAACACTGCAGCACCACCAGGAACAGTTGTCTCCCTTTCTCTTTACTCTGTACACCTCAAAGTATAAATATGACATCAGGTCATGCTACTTTCAGAAATTCTCAGGTGGTTCTGTTCTTACAGGGTATATTGATAAGGAGAATGATACAAAGTATAAGAGAGAGGTGAAGAACTTTGTTTCTTGGTGCAGAAGAATTGTGTGCAACCTAACATCAGAAAAACTCAGGGACTAGTTATTGATTTTCTTCACACTGAAGAACCTGTATGTTCAGTCCCTATTCAGGGAGTGAATGTAGAGGTAGTGTACTCCTACAATTATTTGGGGATCCATATTAATGACAGGTTGGACTGGTCTGGTAACAAAAAGAACTCTATTATAAAGGGCAGAGCAGGCTCCTTTTTCTTAGGAAACCATATTCCTTCAATCTGGGTAGTGACATTCTTCACATCTTCTTCAACTCTTCATACCAACAGCAATACACATGCATAATGCCTCACTGTGACTATGAATGCTAAATCAGAAGTTTTTTTTCTTTTAAATTTTCTTCCTTTTTAGTGATTTTGGTGTATGTTCTGCCCATAGTCTGTTAGTGAACATACTATATTTATTTATCTGTCTATTTATATATTTTTTTACATTATGAGCCTCTGTAAAAAGACAGATTTCTATCCACCAGATGAGTGGAAAATTGCAAACATGACTCAAATTTTCAAGAAGGGAGACAAAATGGATGGTAGTAATTGCAGACCATTAAGTCTTTTATAACGTGCAGAACTGTGGAAACCATAATAAGAAATAAAGTAGAACAGTATAAAATTATCATGCTCAATAAAAGCCAGCATTGATTTATGAGAGGAAGATCCTGAAAATCTGTCAGATTTTTTTGAGCAGGCTACTGGAATAGTTGACAAAACCAAATCATCTTTCTATATAATATGCTACCGTGGCTGTTGGTTTGTCTGTCCAGGATTTTAAATCACCTGTAGCCCGCAAACCATTTGAACTATTGACCTGAAATTTGGTACACATATACAATATGACGCCTACTACCTGCTTTCGGGGTGATGATTTTTATTATTCCTTTTATTTTTATTTTATTTTATTGTAGGATCAACTCTCGGCAGCGTGCAGCAGGGCGGCCGTGCAGCGCATGCATATGGGTGCCGTTGTCATTTCCTACCACCTTCGCTAATCATTCTTGAGGCAGATTGAAGACTTAAGTGCGAGCTTAAGTGAAAAACTAAAGAAAACGTACTAAGTAATTGCAGCACAAAAACTAAATTAATCAGTTTAAACGTGAAAAGATGCCAACGAAAGAAGAGAAGCAGCGGGCCGCTAGGGTGAAGAAAAGAAGAGCTGCTCAGGAAGCAGCAAGCACACCACTTCTGAGCAAACGAATGCTAAACATACAGAGAAAGAATATGAAAACTATGAATGCTCAAGTCAAGTGTATTCACTGCACGTTCTCGTGCAGTACTCCATTACTGGTATGATATAAATTACTTAGACTTTCAAAAAGCCTTTGATGCAGTCCTAAAATGAAGATTAATTTTAAAACTGCAAGCTATTGGCATCAGACGTACCTATAAAACTTCACCTGAAGTTAGTGAAACAGTAGGAGAATAAGTGTATAGATGAGAGAAGAATGCTCAGCATGGAGTGATGTCCTTAGTGTAGATCCTCAGAAGTCTGTCCTTGGACAACTATTTTTTTTTTTATTTATAATAAAGATTTTCTATGTACAAAACAGATTCAGATGGTGGAGAGTGTGCATTGCGAGTTAGTATTAATATGGTTACTATTTTTGTTTATTTTTCTCTGATAAAATCATGCAAATATATTGTATAGCTAAATAGAATTTTTGAATATTGACTCCCTTTCTAAAAATGCAGCACTGGGCAACATTCAATTCCTGGTGGAGATAGCCAGAACATTGCAGTCTGGCAAATCAGCACTGCCAACAGGAAGAGCCCAGAGGTGGTGTTGAGACCATAAACAAAGTAGAGTGGAGGTACAGCTAACCCCCACTATCTACCTCTGCCGAGCATTTTTCTTGTCACCATTCGGTCTCTGGTTAACAAACTAGACAAACTTCGACTCCAGATCACCTCACAGACACATGTTATGGACAGCAACATCATGATTTTCACAGAAACGTGGTTAAATGACTGTATCCTGGACAACATCGTTGAACTGGTTGGGCACACCATCTTCAGGGACGACAGAACAACAGTGAACATATATTCATATCATGTATCTGTACATAATGATCAGTATTCATATCTATATACTCTTCCTTGTTTATACTACTACCTGTAATTCAAATACTATATATATGTGTGTGTGTGTTGAAAGTTGAATCTAATCTAGTTAGTAAACTTTGCAATATTTGCAAATTACACTAAAGGAGGGATATCAGATTCTGAGTAGGCAGCAAAAATAATTCAGAAAGACTTGGACAATCTTCATAACTGGGTCAACACTTGGTAAATGGTGTTTTACATATAAAACTGCTACATCAAAGAAAAAAGGAATGTCAATTATAAATAGAAGATGGGAGACACTATTCAAAAAGCATTTAGAGGTTTACATTGACAGAATGTTCTCATTGTCTAAGCAATGTGCATAAGCGATTAAAAGGGTAAATAAAATTTTAGGTTATATAGTAAAAAAAAAGTTGAACATAAATTAAGGGACATTATGCTAACGCTATATAATGCACTAGTGAGACATTTCCACATCTGGAAAACTGTATGCAGTTCTGCTCACCAAGCTACAAAAAAGACATAGCAGGACCTGAAACTGTGCTGAAGAGGTCAACCAAAATGCATCCCAGGACTTTTCACTAGCATCCCTGAAGCTTATGACTTTTTTTGTTGCCCCTGACCTCCTTAAGTTTTCCTATCATACGCCAAGAAGCTTGTAGCTCCTTATCACTGCGCTAAAAACCTGCCTTTGTTTTGCAAATGTGTGAATTAGCAAAACGCAGCCTTCTACACCCCTACCCCTTATACAGTCAGATGAAAGCATAACCCTGCTGAAATTCTCACAGTTCAAGTCTGCTGAATTGTTTATCTGGTGATGCATTTGTATGGAATTACATAGGTAATGAAATACCATGATTTGAAATACATACATTTCATGTGTTTTCCATGTCTACAACGATCAGTGCAATAACATATATCAAACAAAAAACGCTGTAGAATTACCTTTGAAGATAAACTAAAAGACATTTGGTCACTAAATATTTCAGATTAGGTGAATATTTTTTCATAAATTCTTGCACTAAGTTTTGTTTGCCACAAAATGTACACCTCGTCCTTTGCTTTTACCTGACAGTTCAACCTGATCTAGTGAAAAACAAAAAATTTGTCTGGCCATATTGCTCCTTCTGCTGTCTCAACAGTTAGTTGTATTTCCATGACACAAAAAATATGTCTCTGTGTAACCAATCTGGCCAGCCTAACTTCTAGTTTATTATTCAAAAACTGCATTTTATCTAGAAGAATGCTGGGCAGAGTTGCTGTACTGTTAATAATAATAATAATAATAAATTTTATTTATATTGCAGTTTATATTTAACAATTTCAAAGTGCTACAAAATAATTAATTAACAAACAAGATAATCTATAGCAATAATTTAACAAAATGCCTTTCTAAAAAAATAAGTTTTTAGGTTTCTTCTGTTCTGTTCGGTTCTTCTGTCTTTCCAGGGCCTCTCTTTCATCCATGTTTTCTTGCTCTCTCTCCTTGACCCGCTAGTCTTAGCTGAGTCATGCCAGGTATATTGACTGAGAACAACTGGCATATCTGTTTCAATCTGAAATTGATATATTTCTGTGCAAGTTGCCTTTACTGAATTTGTGCTAATAACCAAAATAGTGTAACAAGTCCGAAGCACATAAGTTAACTAAAATTGTGTCGCACAAAGTAAAGTGCACGGCACTATGAGTACAATCACTTTCAATTACAGTTGCAGATACAGTGAGACAAGCAGCTGCTTTTTCTAACGTACATACGGATAAGATAAATCCACAAACCAAAATATAGAGCACTCAGTATCAAAGTAAAAAATTTACCGGTTTCACTTTATCATTGTCATATCTGATTCATGTTTGCAATGCTGACTTGGATTAAGCAGGTTTATATGTTATATCATCAAGTGTAGAATAATATCCATCTCATTTACTTTTGAGAACAGTGATATAAGAGTCTTTAATTTAAAGAAGAAGATATAATGTTGCTGAGTTAAAAAAAAACATGCAGTAGTTAAAAATATTCATAATGTATTCTATAACATTGTATTGCGGTAGACCTTAATATCCCAGAGGGAAATTTCTTTGCAGCAGGAAATAACAAAACATAAGACATTGCTACGCAGATACAAGTAAATAAGCAAAGACACTACAATTAATGTTATCAAAAATGCACACACACTCAGGATTAGCACAAAGAAGAATAATTACCTCTAACAGTACACACAATAATAATTCAGAGTTTAGCAGTATGCCTTAAAAGTAACAGAATTCAAAATGCTGAGAGTACTAGGAATAAAAGAGATCCAAAATCTGTTGCTGTTTACTTCTAAGAATCTAAATCTACAGCCTGATGGCAACAACTGAAAACACATTTTGTAGTTATGGGTCATTTAGTGTACTTGATTGGTAAAAATGGCAAATTAATCCATTTAAAATTAAATCCACAACACAATAAAATGTGCAAAAAGTTAAGAGGTACTGATCTCCAGAAGGCTCTTAGAACTTGCAGGAGACTTGGGATGCCTGTAGTGATTATGCCTTTTAATAGAATGGTCTTCAAATCCTTTATGGTTAATGCTGCAGAGGTCCATGCTTCTTGTGGCTCTTTTAAAATAAAGAAGAAAAAGAACAAGGTTCAAAATGTGAATGGAGACAATTCTTTATAGCTGCATATATACTGTATATGTACAGTGGAACCTCGGTTTGCGAGCATAATTCGTTCCGGAAACGTGCTTGCAGTCCAAAGCACTCGTATATCAAAGCGAATTTCCCCATAAGAAATAATGGAAACTCGGATGATTTGTTCCACAACCCAAAACTTTTCATATAAAAATGATTAATACCAAATATAAAATAAAAATACATAAAACAAATTAACCTGCACTTTACCTTTAAAAAGAATCATGGCTGGTGTGAGTGAGTTTCTAAACTCATGTGGGATTCCACCCAACGGGACGACATGCGGAAGAGTGTCCCAAACCAATCGCTGTCTCCCAGCGCTGTAGCAGTTTGCGTATAAGCGTATCCAAAAAGATTGCGGCCATGCTATAAGCACCTGCCGTCGATGGGTGTTTGAAGCTGAATAAAGGTGGTGTTGTTAAAGTACTGAGACTCAGCTTCCTGTTTTGGGGCGCAAGACGGGGACTCACACTTCACAGCACACTGACATAATGGTAAAACGACTTGCTAATATGAAGGATTCACAGCTCTCATACTAAATATGTTATGTAATGAGAAGTAGGTCTCAGTTAAGCCATCTCAGACCACTCTAAAATTGAAGTTTTGTTAGTAGGTCACACTTTACTGATGCTTTGTAAGTGTTATGAAGACACAAAGAAGATCTTGTTACATAATGAAGTAAATGAGTAATAGATGTTATTTATGCAGAAACCTAAACTAAAGTGTTACCAATTTTCTTTTTACCAAATCTGAAGTACTCAATTTATTCCACTAGGTAGATTATACATCCATTAACCTATAAATGCCTTTATATGTGCCATATCCTCCTTTATTGTAACATTATACAATACAAATCAGAGAATGACTTCTGTATGTGAAAAAAGGTTTTATTTGTAAATTATAATTCCAGAATTTATCTGTAAAACAATTGATAGTCTTGTTTTCATGCTATTAAGTGTGTCATATATTGTATTATTTACTGTTGAGTACTTTTATTTATTATCTGTTTAATAATATAATACATGTTTTTCACTCCATATTTTTTGTGATATTTCAAAACTCATTGGTTACACACATGCCTGTTAAATTATGTTACAAAAAACATTCAGGGATCACATAAATAAAATATTCCAATCTGATTTTGCATAGTCCTCTTTAATTAATGTGGGTACAGTGAACTTTAACAATTTTACAGTGTTGAGGCAATAACCGGCATTCCAAAACCATATGTTATCGCCATACATGAGCAAATTAGGTTAAACACACAATTAAACTGAGCAATTTTAATTTGATTAATATAAAAACTCATGACAATATCAGTCCATTATTATTGTATTTTAGGTATGGGCATCAGAGATGAGGAAAACAAAAAAGCCAGTCAACAACATTTCCAGTTATAAACAAAACTCTGGAGGTTCCACAGTCATTTACAGCAGAGATATAACGTCAAGGGTCACCTGTTGGCCTGGGCCAGTAGAACTTGAACCCTTTGCCCTTCTGGTGATGAGCAAGATTAAAGAAGATTAAATCCTTCCATCTTTATATTTCAAGACTCTCAATATCTCTGGTGTCAATTCTCACAGGTACACATTAAATGAAGTAGGGCAGTCTACTGCTGTTCTTTTTGGTATAAAAGCAAACTGTTTTGATATTTAAGGATATATTTGATATTTCTTAAGCCAAAGATATTTCTTTACAATCATGGTATGTATTAATTGTCACAGGATATTTCAGTCCAAAGTTCACTTGTCTGCTCACAATGGCTATCGTGGGTGGCTGTAGCATCAGGCTGCAGCTTCGGTGGCACAAATGTACTGAAATCACAGTTTTTTTTATCTGTTATTTCGTTCAAATCATATTTTTATGTTGATATTGACACACAGACTATATCATATACGGACACAGTGGTTTTAACAGCAGACACACACTCAAATCATATACTTTATTCATACATAGCACCTTATATACAGTAAAATACTAGGCAACATTGGACCTTCCAGCTACAGCCTTGATGAAGCTTCAGATGCTTGTCTGAATCAAGCAAAGAAAACTGACTTTTTATTTTCACATTTTTATATGTTGTACTCCCACATATTGTACTTCCATCATTATATTCTTCCCCTGTGCTTGTGCCTTCCAGTCTATGTCATCTTCTCTTTTCTCCACTTGCATATTGTTGCAGGCTGTGTACTAATTACTTCAAGTTGTGTGAAAAACAAATTTTATATATAGCTTTACCTAACTGAAATCTTGAACTGTGGAGTTATAGCGGCAGGGGCTGCTTTTTATATTACATTTTTATTGATATGTTTTACATAGCCTACAGAACAAGATTCATGCTGAGTGGCAGTGTGGTGCCTGCTGGTCAAGCGTACACAAAAGAACTCCTTTGTGCACTGTACACATGACAGTAAATAAACTTATAACTCTATCTTACATTTTTTTTATTAAAGCCATATATGTAAAAAAAAAGTAAAGTCACCTTCTCTTTAATGCTAAATCCACAAAATCAATCAACACACAGCATTATGCACATTTTGTGGCATGGTCTGAGCGCACCATGATAAAAATATACTTTCAAAATGAAAAGTCAGAACTGAGCCATGATGAAACAGATTGAAATGCCACAGATCAGTTATCAGATTTTGTGCTGAGTTGCTCTTCCTGAGGATGTGCTAATAAGCTAACAGCTGAGGACAATGTTTTTGAGTGAGTAAAAGTAATTAGTAACTTTCAGTGTTTCTTCTCAGTAGACATGTTCTCAAGCCCATATTTTCACAGTCTATGACCAAAATAACTGGAGCACCACAGGTTTTTCAGATTTGTCTATGATCATCTTTATCCCACTTTGTGAAAGACTGTGAGTTATTATAAGTGTGATTTTTTTTCTGTAATAATTGTGTAGCTGGCGAGAGAACATAGACAGCAATTCACCCCTAAGCAGCACATTCAATATTGTTATTTATAATAATATAAGGTCTGGACCCCCTGGAAGTAGTAGCAAAGGAGAGAATTAAAACAAAACGGCGTGCTATTATGAACAATATTTCACGTCCTCTCTCTGACACAATAATGCTGAGGACTTTCAGCCAACGAATCATTCAGCAGAAGTGCGTCAAGAAACACCACTGGGGCTCCTTTATGCCAACAGCAATACACCTGCATCATGCATCACTAGGGCTGTGACAGCCAAGTCATGAAGTCTTCTTTCTTTTTTTGTAACTTTCTTTCTTTTTAGTCATTCTACTGTGTGTTCAGATAATATTGTGTGTGTGTATATTATTTATCTATCTATTTACATATTTATGAATCTTTCTATGGCACCTCCTTTCACATGCTGGATGCCACTGACCCTACTCAACTTAGTTTTTTCTTTGGCAACTTTAATTATGGAGTCATGTAATGGGTAAGGGAAACACACATGCAGAAAAGTCTATTGTACCTGCTGTACTAGAGTGTTACAGTCTTTGTTAGTGCCATTTAATCTTCCTAATTTATTTGTTTTTAATGTTATGCACCTGAGGTTTGGCCTTTTCCGTTTTATTTTGTAATTAGTCTTCTTTAGTGTGTTGGATACCTTTGTCTGTATGCTGATAATTTAATGTGCTTTGATTGCAGTGTTTGTTCTTGATTTCTCCTTTGAATTATGGACTTTAATAAAAATATTTTTATTTTTAACTGGCCTTGTCAAGTTTCCTCTAACACTCCTACCTGAGCACAATAGGTAATGCTCTGCTTAAACTCTTTGAGATACTGGTTCTGGATAGTGAAAATTGATTTTGGATGATTGTAATAAATTCTCACTGAGATTGGGCCAAGAACATATGCAATATTGTATACAACAGAGGTTCTCAAACTCGGTCCTGGGGGTCCACTGTGGCTGCAGGTTTTTGTTCAAACCAGCCTCAGTTTTTAATTGGACTCCTGTGCTAATTAAGTGAACTGTTGTTTCCCAGATTCCCTGTTTTGGGAACAATATACAAATTAGAAAACTAAGTTTGTTAAAAAAAATGTACTAAGCAGTTATATGTATTTTTTTCTTTTTAACAGTATTTTCATCATCAACTTTTCTAGGTGTTCTAATTGTTTAATGAATCCGTTATTTACTACTTTGTGGGGTTGACGCTAAAGCACTTACAGCCTTTCACGATTGAGTGTTGTTTGCTTGGGTTTCTGCTCTGCTTGTTTTTAATTGTCATTATTAAGATTCAATGAAGGGAGCAAACTGCACAGAGAAAGGGCAAAATGTAATAAAAAGAGAGTTAAGCATTTAAATCCATAGCAAAAGCAGAAATATTTCTAAGTTTCTTATAAATGTAAAAATCATGCTCCTGTGCTTTTCTGAATGTAGAATAAAAGATCAATAACCCCAGCTAATTAAATGAGATCAGTGCTATCAGGTGTTGTCACTGATTAGGAATCTGGTTGGAACAAAAACCTGCATCCACAGTGGGCCCCCAGGACCGAGTTTGGGAACCCCTGGTATACAGGATACAATACTTAACATACAATTTGAAATTCGTTTTTAACACTAGAATCCCTGAGGCTACGAAAAAACATTTATCCCCAGTCCACCTTAAATCACTTCGCACCGCTCCGTCAGCGTCTTTTGTTATATAATTGTGTTGCTTAGCACAAGCAGTGTGCTGTCCTATCCCCCCACTGCCACAAAAAAGCTTATGTTCTTGAATAAAAGCAGACGTGTTCATTTGATATTTGGACTAAAGTCTTCACACATTATATACTTCATGTCATTATTAGTATAACATGGAACAAATTTCTACTTTAGGTATGTATCCAGCATTTCTTGCCTCGCATTTCCTTTTATCTTACATGAAATGCATGTATTCCAATTAATGGTATATGTATTATTTACCCTACACAACTCCAAGCACATCACACACAGATAAGGAACCTTGAGTTGGGAGAACTTTTTTCCCCCGAGTTGAGCCCCTTCAAGGCAGGGTATGGGACAGCAGACTGCTTGATGCTTGTGCTGTTTTTACAAAACAATAGACACTGATGGTAGAGCTGTGAAGGGATTTAAGGTGGGCCAGGATTCCGAGTTTTTTTGTAGGCTTCAGGGATTCTAGTGTTAAGGAACAAAACATCAGAATTTAGAATGTACAATCAAATCAGTGTAATTGGTCATTAGAATCTGTTGTACACGGCTGAAGTGAAAGTCATTTGTGTCAAACTGATCTGTACTAGACACAGTGGTATTACTTGACCAATGCAATCTATTGAACACGGTAAGCATGTGACTGTCTGGGCTGGCTCCACACTCCTTGGCATCTTGAACCTGGGAATGTCAGCAAGAAAATACAGAATGAGTCATGCAAATGAGGACACATACATTCAAGAGGTGGTTAAGTGTCCAGGTGATTTTATTCCAAAAACAGTGCAAAGGGTTTTTCCTGAAATAAATAATCCAATAAAAAATCAAGTGAAAAGTGGAGGTTAAAACCAATAAATAAATACTAAATATTCCATTAAAATTGTAGTGAAAATCAAGGCAGAAAAATTTTGTTTGAAATCCAATCTGAGCCATGGTGATCCCTCTCTAAAACTACTTAACCTGGATGGGACCCTGCAGCATGAAGAGTTGTCTTCCCGACAGCACAGTCGACCATTAAATTCAGGCCCACGTTCCCTACCGCCAGTCCCTAAGCATTCTACAGGATGCCACTCTGGAGCCTTGCTCTTATTCCCATCATTATTCCCCTCAATGTACGAGGAAGCCTTCACAAGCACATAGTCACTCCTCAAGCACTGGCTAAAACGTTACCTCTGCCTGCTTTCACTCCTGCAGCACCAACTCCTCAGCAATCCTGTCCATTCTTACATTTACCTTCTTTTTTCCTCTAACTACTGATCTCTCATATCTGTTTATTCTTACCATTCTCTCTGTTGTTTCCACTGCTCTCACGCTTCAGCTTCCTTTTAAACTTGGTGAGACAAAGGTGCGGTGATCATGGCTTCGGCGCTAACAAGGGGACAGATCATTCCCGCACATGTGCACTTGGATGTGGGATGCCAGGCCCACTCCAGCATGCTACCTATGCCGCACCTAAAAACTTGAGTATGCTGGTTATTTCTTCATTTAAAATGCACCTGCCACAGACCTACTATATTAGAAAGCAGTGTACAGTGTTCACTTAGTACAGTTGATTCCGGTTAATCGGACCACTGGTTAATAGGACCAGCCGCTTATCCGGACCGAATCCTAAAGAAACGCAACAGATCATATTACATAAGCCTAATATTGTTCGCTTATTCAAAGAATGTGACAGAGAATAAGAAAAAGAAGCCACAAGTCGCCCGCAGAAAGCGGATGTAAAGCGGGTCAGCGACACCGGGAGGATCCCTGGGCTCCCTAAGGGAAATTTATGCTTTTATCAAATGTCAGGAAGTCGGAAATTTTGTACCAAGTGCAAACCAGTGGGGGTGAACATGCCTGCCCTTTCTTTCCTAAAACGGACCGTCCAGTAGCCGGCGACATGAAGTCGAGCGTAAACAAGAGTGTCCGTGCAAGGAATTCCTTCCTGTCAATCAGGATTAAAGTTTACGTGAGAAAGCTTTTGCTTCAAGAAAGTCAAACTGGACACTTTTAGTGCCGAAGCTTTGAATGACAAGCATTTTGTGGTTCTCCTGATCTCCACATCTTGACTCGGAAACACCAAGATTTTGTTCAAGTGCAGTGCGTCAACAGAATGCGTCATATCACACTAGACAAGTTCTTCAAACGTTGACTGGAATTTGGTAATTTAACCTTTGTTATTGTGCTTCGCATGCTGAGTGTCGTGTAGATTATTTTGAAGAATTTGTAGATTTCTTTTTCAATAAACAAAGTTGTAAGCAACCGTACATGTACAGTTCTTGTTTATACATTTGCCATACGCATGTGCAGCACAATAAAAGTCATAATGACATTTTAATATGTTACTTATAGCACGTCCCGTCTTGGTTGCACATGTATAGGGCATGTTCATGTAATCGAACCAGCCGGTTATTAGGACTAAAATGATCGTGTCCCGATGTGGTCCGATTAACAAGAATCGACTGTAATTAAAATGGCTTTGTCTTTTCTAGTAGACACAAGTAGTTTAACCCTAAAGTACAATGAACAATAATAATAGTATTACTTGAAAAGGTTTTCTTCTCTATGTAAAGAAATCTAACAGAAATATTTTAAATGTCAAAGCTCAAAGAATTTGACATTTGGCATAGACAAACCTATCATATCAGGTTTTGAAATGTCACAACTATTAATTCACAACATTTGCCAGAAACACATGCTTTATGCAGACACAGATCACTTAAAGAAATAAGACTTTTTCACTAAATTTCCACTATTTACAATAGCAGACTATGGCCAAAGAATGATTCCTGATTTCTCTACTCGTTCTGTTAAAAGTAAAGCAAAACTAGTACCTGTAATTATTAAATCCCTTGTAGTTTTATAAATATTATTCCAGTAGAATATATTAAAATATGCTGTGCTTAAAAGGCTCTCAGAGGGTTTTGATGTAAATCACATATTTCAAAGAACTGTCAGAAATAATAGTTAGGTACCTACATGTTGACAGGAATTAAAGTGGCATTGCATGCCATAAAGAATATGTAGAATAAATCAAGGAGGCCAACAAACATCCTCTGAGTGCTAATGATTTCTTGTATTTTACCCTGAAAAACATAAAGAGCAAAGTAGGTAAAAAGAATTCCTACAAGCATGGATAGTAAAAATGTCTTCAAAATCCTGGATGTAATACAAACAGTAAATATTCCAAATTTGTTCACATTTTAAGTATTTCGCCAACTACAGGGATTAGCTAATCCATGAATTACTTACTGAGCCTCTTTGTCTCAACAACATGTGTTATTCAGATATCAGCGGATTCGGAACTGAAGAAAATGCTTGGCAGCTTTATGTTTGTATTGCATCCAGACACACAGCATTTACACAAATCTCTTTAAATAGTTTAGCTATCAGATATGCCTTGCTTCTTTACAGCATAAGAATTTGAACGATGGTTCATCAAAAATAATAACAGCACTTCACAGAAAATGTCATAGAGCCTCTAATGGGACATCTTCTTACTGTATTATAGAGATGAATTTTCCAGAGTGGCAATATATTTTGTTTCACAAAAAAATGTTAACATTTATGAAACTTAAAGTTGAAGTTGAAGATCACAACTGCACTATGACAGTACAATGGAAATGTAAAATTCTGAATAGCTGACATAAAGGAATTTTATATACAACAGGTCTTCATTTTGAAAACATAATGTACTACCTGTGTTTCCCAGCTTCATAAAAAATGGATTTCAGACATAGTGCCTTCAGTTTATCAGATCAGAAGTACTATGTAACTAAATGCATTCTTATCTGTTGTGGCATACGGCCAGGGCCCTTGCCTAGCCAGGATGCCTCTATACTGGAAGGACAGGGATAGAGAGCTTATCCAGGGCATTACCTCCCCAAGAATGCTAGAGGGCAGACCCCCTGGCATGCAGTGGTGTCACAGGTTTGGAGCATGGAAGTTCAACCCTGCGGAGCCTATGACCACCACCAGGGGGCACCCGGAAGAAGGTCATCAAGCACCTGGAGCTCTTCTGGGTGCCCTATAAAGGAAGCCAGCTGCCACCACTCCGAGAGCCAGAGTCGGGAGGAGGTGGACAAAGCTTGCTAGGGGAGGAGTGGAGGCAAAGAGGGAAAGAAAAAGGAAAGAGTTTTGTGTTTCGGAACTGTGCTGTGTAGGTGGGAGACGGGGAAAGGTGTTTTCCACGGGGAACAAATTAAAAAAATAAAATGTTTGTGCTAAACGTGTCCTGAGGAGCGCCCTCTGCAGGCCACACTGTATGCATTATTTACATTTTTTCTTACCAGTGGCTAATACTGTTAGTTCACTGGAGCTCCTTACTTTTGAACATGCTTAACACAATATGCCCATGAGGAAAACATTCCAGCCCTGGTTCTTTTCTTGCTTTTCTTACTGAGTTTGCTTTATGTTAATGATCATTGGAAACCATAGTTTTACAGAAAACAGTCAGTCAGTCAGTCATTTTCTAACCTGTTTAGACGCTGAACAGGGTCATGGTGGTCTGCTAGAGCCTATCCCAGCAAGCATACAGCACAAGGTAAGGAACAAACCCTAGGCAGGGCACCAGTCTACAGAAAACTGTATTTTTTCAAATTCACACGGGACATTTGTTCAATAATGGAAATTTAGTGTGTAAATACAGTATTAGTAGTGGTAGCTTCAATCAGATTTAAATGTAATGCTTTGATGTTTAATCTGTTTAATTCAAATTGAAATAGGCCTTCTGTATGGAAAAAACAGTTTTATTCAGAAAAATTGGAGAAGTGAAAATTGAAATCAGTAATAACTGAAATCAACTCCAAATAAACCTACAACATGCAGTGGCATAGCTAGAGTTTATGCCACTCAGGGTGGAGTGGTGCTTCAATTTGCCACCCTCCAACATATTTGAATATGTTAACCTATTTAAATAAATTAAAATGACATATAGACAAAAATTTTGATAAATTTTGCATAGATTTATTCATATATAAACAGCAATAATTTTCACATATAATTATTTATAAGCATCAACTAGACAAGAATATAGTATAGACGCACTGATAAGCTGTGTTCTAATTATTAGTTTAATATAATTATCCTGCGAAAACTAGAAACAGTGTGCAAGTAATAGGTGAGGATGTTTTCCGCACAGAGCAAGAACGCATTCGGATTGAAAACAAAACAAAATTATAAATTAGTTGTTTATCTTCCTAGAAATTATTATCAGTGTAACGTTTATGTTTTTTTTTTGTTATTGCCTCATAAAGTTCAGCTGCTGTGTCTGATGCCATCACAGAAGGACAGTCTGAAAATTATTTTTGAAGCATTGTGGATAAAAATCAGAGAATTTAACTTTTTTCATTCAGTAGTGATATTTTTCCGAACACTGCTGCTTTACATACGAATTGTACTGAACCCTGTGGGCCAATAATGCCGCCCCTAAAAATGTTCCACCTGGGACGGGCTGCCCCCTCCGCCAATCCCTAGCTATGCCACTGACTACATGGAAAGCAATAGAAAGTGAATTGAAAAGTAGAACAAGCTGAAAATCCTAACCTTGCAATGAGGAGGCATGTCATACAACGGGCAGCAAGCAAACTAAATCAATCTCAGTTTCATATGTGGGTTTTTAGTTTGTTTACCACCAGTCATATGTTTACATGGGGATGCAGTGCTATAGTATTATTACTGTTTTTTTTTAGTTTTATTAATATGAATATGGCTGAATTGTGTTTTACTGAGACTTATTATGGAATTGAACATTTTAAGCATTGTACGGTAAAAAAAAACAGGTGAAAAGAATAATATGGTGAACTACACACAACATGGACTGCAGAAGGCATTTAAAGTTGTTGGTGTTGGTGTGCAAGAGACTGCAGCAGAATTTCTTAGTACAGGACATCACCAATAGTGTTATTGGATAAGAGTGACTTTAAAATTGCATAAATTAAAGCTAAAACCTGCTAAAAAGCATGATTGTGCTTTAGTATCACAGCCTAAAATTAGTACTGCTACATTATGCAGTGGGTTTGAATAAATGCCTCCCAATAAAAGCATTATTCCATCATGGCTTGGTTCCATTGCTATTTTAACTTTGAAAAGCGATTAACATTAATTGTTGATTGGTATTATGAACTTAATGACAATATGCAGATAAACAACAGTGTTGGCTTTTTAAAAAATGCAAAGCTACGCACTGATTAAAACAAAAACAAGTAGTATAGAGCATGTCAAATATTACATCACAATAGTTAATGATAAGCAAAATAGCTGAGTTTCCTTATGAGTATGTTAAGCTTTGGGTGTAAGCGTGCAATAGTGAACCTTTTGAAAAGCTGGTATTTTGGTCTGGAAGTTTTTAAACCTTTTTATTCAGGGTGTATAGAAAAAAGTAAGACTTCTTAAGGATTTGGTGATACTGCATTCACTAGTTTGGCAAACCATTTTTCAGAAAAGAGTCCAGTTTGAAATAAATGGAGCAAAAGTGTCTTTTGTAAATGCAACATCTTTAAACACAACCCCAGATTAGATAAAAAATAGACATGAAAATAAACACTGTAATCCAGCGAAACAATAAAAATGTTATCCCAAAGTGGCTGACAAAAAATAAAAAGCTGCATACTGGCTAATTTTATTGTTTCTACAACATCACCAAATTTCAATCAAATTCTTCAAGACGTGTTTAAGATTTTGGAGTATTTAAGTTTTTTCTGTTGTTGAGGGTGGTTACACCTAAGTTCTGAAATATCAAAATGTGCTTTCTTAGCAGATACCTGCTGCTCTAGATATAGCACCCTGCCAAATTGTATATAGAGAGTACCGTTCTCAATGAGGTATGGTACTGCAGTGATTAGTAATGCTATATAACAGCTCCAGGTAGTCGGAATCAGACATGTCTGCACGGAGGTTATTCTCCAAAATACCTAAACATACTAGTCTGAATGACAAGTCTGGATTGAATTGCTATTTCCTGTTCTCCATGGTTAATCTTTCAGGTGGACGTTAGCATATCATAATCCCTTGTACCAATAGCGTGACATTATAAAATAGCAGAAATTATACTATAAAATCAACTCCTGACTTATCCGTGGGAGAACTTATCCACGAGTATATACGGTATACAGAATTTCTCATGCCATTTAAACCTTGGATATATAGGGGAAAATATGCTAACTCCATGCAGACCCTGACCAGGCTAGGAATCATACCTGAGACGCTGGTGCTGTAAGTCAGCAATGCTAATTTTGCAATACCACAATCCTGTTAAATATAATCAGATGTTGTTAGGTTGGTTCCAATTGTTTTGTTGCAGCATATGCACAAATAATCTCTTTATTGTAGTCACTGAAAAGCATGTGCAATGCTGCCAATTTCAAGAAGGCAATATCCTTGTGAAATAATGCTATTACATTATCCGAGCATTGAAATAATTTCCAAAATACTGATATTTCTTTTTTGAGTCACATTGGCACATTCATTTAAGAAATACTGGAAAGAAAAAAAGACAATGATAATGTGCATGCAGCTCATTTACCTCTATCTCATCTCCCCCAAACTCTAACATCATACTTACAATTATATTATTGAAGTAATGCCATACTTTCTGAAATAACACAGTTATGCTTTTAAAAGGTGGGAATAAGCTTCCTTAGGCCACTTTACAGAACTTCTTTTAGAAAGAAGTAGTAACTTGATATTTGCATACACTGATCCTACATCCCATCTTCTTCTCACCACACAGTCACACCACTACTTAACTGTGATTTGTTTTGTGTAAAAGAATACTGAAAATGAGAAATAATGTGTGATGAATGATAGGTGATAAACGACAGCTCAATAGAGAGAAATAGTGATACTTAATGAGTGAAAAGTGATGAGCAACAAGTGAGTAGTGATGAGTGAAAACTGACAAATGACAACGTAGTTATTGACAAATGATTAGTGATGAGTGACAAGGGAGCAGTGAGGTGTGATGAGTGCCTGGAGAAAAGTGACAAATGATATTTGACATGGACTAATACTGATGCTTGATGACAGGAGAAATGAAAAATGGCAATGTCTTAAAATAGACATTGTATGAATGTTGGAAGGTCTTTGTTCGCTCAGACAGTCATAGTGAATAAATTACTAAGTAGGGTGGTTGATTGTTGTACTTCAGGGACCTTTAAAACTCGATTGGATAATAGAAGTGTTAGTTGAATAATGATTGACAAGCTAAATTGGGCTAAATTGCCTGTTCTTGTCAAAATTGTTCTTATGAGATTATATTCTGTTTAACGATGGCAAACCCAGATAGCAAGAAGAGAGTTAGCAATGGCAAATCAAAAACAAGTACTAGAATAATTTATTACAATGAATAAAGTAATTTTCGTATCAACAAATACATAAGTATGCTATGATAAAATTGATTTCAAATCAGTCATAGTATTATTTCAGTTTTTATTCACATACTACACTGATGGAGCTTCACAAATATTGGTAGGCAAAGTGACTTTGAGTGCTGTTTGGCTAAAGGCTTTGCCTCCTACACTAGTTTATTTATCCTCATAATTTTACGGAAGTCTGTTCTTGAGATAGCCGTGTATACTCAAGAGTATAGGTCCTAATAAGTTTTTTGAAGTAAGGGGGTGGGAAGGAAGGGTAACACATTTATAACTTTGTAAGTGAGAAGGTGGATATTAGAAACAAATGTAAATGCAACTTGAATACAGTATTTTAATTTTACAACCTGAAGTTACATGGTTATACTCCTAGGTTTGGGTTATTATATTTTCTGCTGAGTTTTGTAACAACTGTAGTGTAGAATGTCAATGATTTCAATAGCCTGACTATACAACATTACAATAGTTGGTTTTGTTTGAGAAAAACGAATAAACATTTTTTTCATTTCCTCAGGAAATGTGTCCTGGGGCAGTTCTGCCTGTGCCTGCTGAAAGCAATCATGGAGAAATCAACATTTGTTAACCTAGTTTATCAGAGACCAATAACCCAGTTTTCAATAATAATAAGTGTTTACTTGGCATTTTAGAAAGTAGTTTTCTGTGAATAACCAGGTTACTACAACACATGTAAATGCACTGATAGATAAGAATATGAACATTGATGTTAATATTCCAATAAAGAAAAGCTCTCACCTATATTCACCATTGGCCAGATTTTAGGATGGTTGAGCGACTTTTTGAGCACACCACTCCAACATACTCAGAAATGGAAAGTAAGCACATCAGTTATGTTCAAATAAACTCTTAGACAGTTCAATTGGAACACAAAGTCTGTTTCTGAAAGTGTTTTCACTTTCTCTTACATTGGATGATAAGGTAATATTTCTGCCAAGGACAAAAAATGAGAGTGTTGTGCACTACATCAAAAATAACAGGATACACACCCTCCACTGATAATTTAGTTTATTCTTCTGAACTGAAGTATACAGTATGTAGAATTTAAATTCTTAACTGACACTTTGAACTCCACATATCCTCTGTTCACTTCCGTTCCAACCGGTAACTGACTTTTATTAAGACCATTTTCATAATAGTACTTAACCATAAGCTGTGAAATGCATTACTACTAAATCTTGACTTCAAAATTTGTTGCACTTGCTGGGGCAGCTGAGGCTTGATTAATGCTATACTTAATATGTTGTACATTTGTATTCATGTTTGATTTGTATAAGATCTGAAAAATCAAATTCCATTCAGCTGTATAAGGCAATAATGTAAGGATGGGCTGTCTGCTTTCGGGTATTATATGTTTAATAGCAATTATGTGTTTTATTCATTTAGCAACACTTTCATGTGTATAGCACTTAATAATTATTTAAAAGGGGTCAACAAAAACAGAGGTTTAAAAGCTCAATGTATTGTCTAAATTACATAATTTAATCCAGGATGTGATATAAGCAAGGACTAGCCAGTCGGGATCAGAAAAGCATATGAATGAGTAGCTGTATAAGATATTGTAAAGGTGGAAGAGATAAACAAACTGTCTTTATTTGATTTATGTTAGTTGAATAAGAAAGACAAGAGGCAAATAAGACGCTGAAGTTCCACAAAATAGATGAATGAATGATTTTATCATCACCTAGAACAAAAAGAAATGGAATTGTTTTTTTAAGATGAGACTACAGCTGACTACAGCTAGTTCAGATAAGCTTTGTTTTGTTGCAGTTTGATTTTAGGATATTAATATATCTAGGAAGCCAGTAACCTGGGTAATCCATGATTTGCACATAGTGTGCATGCTCAAAACTGTGTGATCCCCTGACTAAACTGATAAGCAAGCTGATAGCTAGGGAATAGATGTGTAATTGGCCCTAAGATCAGCCTGCTAGTGCCAACCTGCTGGTGAAGTAATAACTGAACCACTGAAGCACAATATTAGAAATAATTGGGATATTCTCCATTATGAACATGAAAATATTATAATCTAACATAGCGGTTTTCAAGTTCAATCCTGTGTCACCCATGGCCGTACGTTTTTATTCCCACCAACTTCATAGTCAGTGCTCCTTTACTACTTTTAACTGATGTCATTGTTTAATTCTCTGGACTACAAAAATTTCTAAGAAATTTATAAATATTTTTATTCCTTTAAATGCTTTTCTTGGTTTGGTTTTCTTTTTAATGTATCATTTTCTGTAGAGTTTGCTGTACAGAGGCAAAAATACTGTACACTTTTTTTGTGAACAGATTTTCTTGGAATAATAAAAGAAAAAGAACAGTTGACAAAAGAGTGTCACACTAAACAATTAGAGGTAAGAATTATGCTGTGATTGTGAATTAGTTTGGAAAAAAACAGAAATGGGCTCCACCAGGACTCAACCTGGGAACCACTGATCTGCTAAATAGGATACAATTTTGAGGTCAGATTGGATTAGGTTGTTAATTATTGGAGATTTGTAAATCATTAGTTGCTCTGAGAATGCAGTTTCATGTACAGTATGTGCATGATTGTTAAAGATGCACTGAAATAACTCCAGTGGATTGATATAAGTTAAATAATTACTCAGATGATATACCACAATATGCTCCAGAAGTCTGTAAAGAAGAGGTAAGTAAGGGAATGGCCGAAAGTTGTTGAGTTCAAATTGTCAGGATTAGTTAACAACAATTATTAAATCAGCTGGCACAAAGCTGGCATCTAAGGATGTAGTCAGGAATATTAAATGAAGCCCAGATTTGATAAGGGTACCTAGGATGAACACAATTGGTAAGCTTCCTTTTAAAGATCAATTCTTTGATGGTTTAATCTAAAAATTGGAGACATTTTATTAAAGCTTATAGTAGGAAAGGGAAGACAGAAGGGAAGACAGAAAACAATAAAAAAATTATGCTGAACTATGGTTTATGGAATTACTTTTTACTATGGTTTTGAATAGATTACTAGAAAAGTGAAGTAAATATATGCCCTAGTTCTTCCTTGGAATAATTAACATGAGAGCAGGATGGAGGCTGTTTTAGTTTATATACCACAACATTAAATACAAAGGAAATGGCATTTTTCATTTTCATGCAACTTTTCAGACGGAACCTATCCAGACAGCAACCGAAATAGGCCACATCTATTGTTGTCACACATACACCCACACACTTACTGTATATTTGCAATTCAGACAAACCAAGTACAGTAATGACACAAGGAATTATCTATGATGACCGCTTCATGGTTTGCAGCAAGTCAGGCATTTATTTACCACTGGCATGCATATGGCACATATTATTATTTATGATGGCTGCACATGCACTTTAGACACTTATTTATTGTCATTATTAAGGATGCCCTCAAGAACCTACAGAAAACTGTGCTGTATCATTATATATTATAATAATTTATAGCAAGTAATGCTGTGCTATTATTTACTGCACTTGGTTGCTTTCATGATGACTCCACAAAAGGTGTCAGATGCAGTCACTTGAGTGTACTGTAAATTATATCTGTACTAACAGCACAGTGTATACATTCAGATAGAAGTACTGCCAGCTGGATGCTTTTACCAAAACAATTGGCGATGTGCAGTACTTATCTTATAATTCTAAAATGCGTGCACATGTAATGATACCACATACACATGCAATGCCTATCCCACCCACTTTTGTACTTCTAACATTAAAAAAGCTTGAATTCTTTGTTATTATACGCATTTCTTCAATAATAGCTCAAAATGGCTGATTTTATGTAATGAAAATTTGTCTTTTTACACTAGTTTTTCAAGATAGATAGATATACACATGCACTATGTTCTAAAAACACACCAGAATGACTTATAAGCATGAAAACTTGGTTGTCACAGTCATAGTGAGGCAATATTCAGACATATTGTTCTTGACACACTTCGGCTAAATGATTTGTTGTCTGAAAGTCCTCAGTATGTCAGAGAAAGGATGTGCAGCATTGTTCATATTGACACTCAGTTTTGTTTTAGTTCTTTCCTTTGCTATGACCTCCAGGTGGTCCAGGATGTGTCCCATAACTGAGCTTGCCCTTTTAATAAGCACTGGCCTTTGCAGAGTTGTTGAAGATGTGAAGGATGTCACTTTCCATATTAACGGAACTCAGTTTCCCTAAGAAAAAAGAGCCTGCTCTGCCCTTTTTTATATTGTTCCATTAATGTGGACCTCCAAGTAGTTCCTGAACAGTGACAGGACATAGAGGCTCTTTGAAGTGGTGAAAGTCAAAAATCAGTTCCTTGGTTTTACTAATGTACTTCTCCACCTGACTCCTATACTCTGTCTCATTCCCTTTATCAATATACAACATAAGTGTAGAGTCGTCAGAGAATTTCAGCAAGTTACATAACTTGGTGTAGGCTTATCAACCTGCATATCTCTGAATTTACCCTTTAACAGGGATGGCTGGATGGTATTGAAGGCACTGGTGAAATCAACATTATCCATGACAGTACTGTAAGATTTGTCCAGGTGAGAATAAGCCTTGTGAAGAAGACAGATAATTGCATCCTCAACTCCAATCTTTGTCTGATAGGCAAACTGCTGTGGGTCTAGGTGATCTACCATATATACTCGCAGTTAAGTTGGAAATATTTTACCATATAATTTCTGGTATTTTATAATGTCGGTCGTATATGTTGAATGCAGAAAACTCACACTATTAGCACAAGGGATCATGATATGCTAACACCCGCCTGAGAGAGTAACCATGGAGTACACTGCCTTTTTTGTCTATGTCGGTGCAACATATGTGCTATATCAGCGCATGCTCCTAACCTCGCTTTCTCTCTGATTTCATGATTGATTTTTCGGGTTTCAAGACCCGATTTATATGTGAGTATATACGGTATTACAAAAGGACTCATATAATCCAGAACTAGTCTCTCAAAGGTCTTCATGATTTGAGATGAAAGTGCCATAGTCAAAAATGCACCTAATAACAATTATCAGTCTTAATAATCTGATATAATCAATGTGATGAAGGAGCTATTTATTAATTTGTTATGGGGAGACTGTAAATTTATCCAATGTCTACATGTTACAAAGTGCAATTCTCTACATTCTAATGTAATCATTTCTGTTCATTTTGTCTTCTGCCTTAGGGATATGGGATGCTAAAATCTGTCCATACAAATTGGGTAAAAAGCAGGAATCAGCTCTGGGTTGCATGCTCACTCACACATGTGCAGCTTTGTTTTAATCAGTTAACAGATTTATCTTTATATTTGGTGCAGAAAAATGTGTCACAACTGCACTACTCTGCTGGCCAAAATAATCTCATTATTATTAATGGTATTGTTGTTTCTGTTGGTATTACGTTTGGCACTCATCTTTATCTTGCAGGATAAGGTTTGCAATTGTTTACTTTTTTATTTAGTTTAAACTTATGTATGTTTAGTGACGTGCGCTGGGAGTTAGGTGGTATAACAGCAAACTAGTTACATAAAGAACAATGACCTTACCACTAAGCCACATTTTTATTAGTTTATAAAAGTGCTCTCTTTTAAAATAGATATATGAAAGTATTTCACAAAAGATTTTTGTGGTATAAATAACATGACATTATCAAACTAACAAGTCGACAGTCTTGGCAACCGCAGAAGCAGTGCAGTGTCAGTCATTAAACGAAGTTCCTCAAAGCTTTGTCCTTGGCTCCCATTTTTTTCGTTTTGTATGTATATGCATCATTTTGCTTATAGGCAAGTTCAAATATATATGTATATATAGTTGGTTATATTACAATATTTTTTAATTTTGATTGTTGAGTAATATTATGATCTATGGACAATAACTGTCCAAGAAGCTACTGGTGGGGGTGCCCATATGAATGCTGAATATGAATTTCTTTTTTTTTTTTTTTTTTTATTCATTTTATTGTAATCATTCCATAAAAATAGATCAATTGTTACAAAAAATAGGATTGAAAACAAGTCGCCCCCCCACCCCTAAGAAAGAGAGCATAGCCAACGGAGTAAAACTTAAGGCTTGTAAACATACCTAAATTGATGAGTTTAATAGGGCAATAGAGATGAATGGAGAAGAAAAAGAAATGTGGAGATAATTGCTTCCTCGGTGCATTAAGAGCTTATTCTAAAATATTATTGATTAGATCCTGCCAGGTTTTGAAAAAATTCTGTACAGATCCTCTAACTGAATATGTGATTTTTTCCAATGTCAAATAGTAGAAAACATCGGTTTCCCACTGACTTAAAAAAGGAGAGTTAGGATTCTTCCAAATTAGCAAAATAAGTCTGCATGCCAAAAATGTAGTGAATGCAATCACAGTTTGTTTGTCCTTCTCCACTTTAAACCCATCTGGAAGAACACCAAACACAGCTGTTAATGGGTTAGGAGGGATTGTGAGACCAAGGCTGTCTGAGAGGTAATTAAAACTTTTGGTCCAAAATAATGTTAATTTGGTGCAGGCCCAAAACATGTGACCCAGTGAGGTTGGGACTTAGATTGCAGCATTCACAGGTTGGATCATGCCCTGGAAACATTTTGGAGAGTTTTAGGCGAGACAGATGTGCTCGATATATAATTTTAAGTTGTATAATTGTATGCTTTGCGCATATGGAGCTCAAGTGAAGTCTCTGCATTGCTACTTTCCACTCTTTCTCTGATATATTGATTAAGAGATCTTTTTCCCATTGTCCTCTTGGATCTTTAAAAGGGAGGTGGTGTCTAAGTCCTTGAAACTGAGCAATATTGGACCATGGAGGAGGGTGCCAGATGAGGAAAATCAGGCAGGTTCTGTTTAACAAAGATTAACATTTCTGTGTGGACAACTGTCCGACTTGTTGCTAATATTACATTATTATTATTATTATTATTATTATTATTACATTATTATTATTATTATTATTATTATTATTACATAATAGTCACATACTTTATGCACCATTCCTGATTTTTCTGGGCACAGAGGAAGGAGTCTATGCTGGAATCACTGGGCCAAATGCAGGAACCTGTGCCTTGGGATTATACCTGCAAAAATAGAAGTCTCCTTATATGTAGTTAGGTATTTAGTGTGAACTAACACACATACAATTAAAAATACCATCTCTCTGATGTCGCTGCAGTTTTTTGTTTTTTTTGTACACCTCATGACAGTCTCCATACTGACTCTGCCTGTCTGCTGACTGTTCCTCCTCTAGAAAGACATGCCACAAATGGACAATGCTTCTAGCTCCAAAGCTATGGAATGCTCTCCCTTTGTCTATTTGAAGTGTACACAATTTACTCATATTTAATTGTCTTTTGAAAATGCATCTTTTCATTAACATTTTTGGAACTGCTTAGTTTATTTTCTGTAGTATAGATGTTGTTACACTGACAAAGAGTTTAGATGCTGATTTTTGTCTTAGTCCAGTTGGGGGTATAATTATATAATAGTAGTACTACTCCCTCTTGCTTTGTTTTTTTTATCTTGTTTTGTGTTGCTTTTGATGCTTGGACTTTCTAATCATTCTTGTATGTATTAAAACTTTCTTTTTAAGTCACCTTGGATAAAAATGTCAGTTAAATAAATAAATAATGCTAATAATAACAAACACTACACCATGGAGACAAACATTCAAAGCAAATCTAGGACACAACAAGAGATCAGAGTAGAGGCAACCAAAAGAAGATGTGTACTAGTGTGCACTCGCCAGACAATTTTAAAACTTTTTAAGTCGGATTTGCCCCTTCTTTTTAGAATCCATTTTCTTTTAATATAGCTAAATGCATAACAGATGAATCAATTAATTTGTGCCCATTTCTGATTAACTTAGTGAGTCGTCCTTTCCTGGGATTACTAGCATACAGTTGTCTCCCAGGCACTTTTAGATACAGCAGGTTAACTAACCTTTGTTCTTTCCCATCCTGTAATACCAATACAATATAGAAGATTACAAATATTTATTTTAGAGTGACAAGAAGATTATATGTGAAAATCCCAAAGAGAGGTCAGTCAGATCAGTAAACTCAAAGTTAAAATGGTTACCAACACCACATGACAAAGCAGAATTAAAAGTGCATAAATGAAAAAGAAAATCTAATAAACAAAATGGGTTGCTAATGAAACTAGTCTTCTTTAGCCAACAAGCGTTTTCTTTGATTAACAAATACGCTCATGTGCGTGTGCACCATAGGCCATATGCTGTAATGACACATCATAACAGCAGAAACACAAAACAGTGCTACTGCTGACATCACTGACACAAACAGGCAAAAAATTAAGGGAAAAAAATAGCAAAAAATGTAATTAGTGACACATCTTCATTAATACCTTTCTAGGGCTACAGGACTTTTTCGGCTGAATTGCGTCCCTAGAACTTTTGGTCACCATTCTGGCATATGTCCAGTTAGGGGAGTCAAGAGTAGAACATCACAGAGGCATCCAGAATCCTCAGTTCTTTTTTTACTTACTCTACTGTCTTTGAATAAACTGTGAGAAAGAATATAAGTGCATTTTTTATAAAATGTAAAAATCCTGCAAAGCACCATTTGGTGCATAATAAAGGAAATATGGCATAGTTCTGAGTCTGTGGAAAAGCTGGCATTCCCTAGAGGAAACAAAGAAGAAAGTAGTATTTCTACAGAAACTGAAGTCTTTATGGCTAAGGTGGAAACAACATTACATTTGACATCTTCCTCAGTGTTCAGCAAATCTGGCTGTAATGGAAAAAAGAAAATAAAGGGAAAAACTGTGGAATATGTTTACATTAAACATCAGGTAACAGTTGGCAAATGCAATGTAACAGATAGAAACAATAAGTGAAAGAAAATACTATGTCCTGATGTAACAAAGATTTACCTTTTTGGAAACAAAGTAAAGCAAAATGTTTACAATAGACTTTACCACTCACAGTGTGTTAAGTGGAACTCCAGCTGTGTAGACGTCTTACTGCTTCTTGCAGAACTGTTCTTTGGAATGGTGAAAACCTAAGTAAAAAATATACTATATATAATGTAAGGACATTGTTTCAAAATCTGTGAAACCGGTGTTATTTGTTGAAAGACCAAAATAATTGGCCTTGCCATACAAGTATGATTTTAAATTTCCATAATAAGAACAGAAACATGGCATCTGTAGTCATCAGTCCATTATCTAAATCCATTTAATCCAATTATAGGGTCTTGGGCACAATCCATCCCTGACCAGTGTTTGTGTGTAGAATTCTTTTCACAGTAGTCAATGCCTCAAATATGCAATGGGATGTGTTACACCCTTATAGTAGTAGTAGTAGTTACAGTACATTATTACGTGAACAGAGTACAATGAAATACTTACTTCCATGACCTACCAACAGGCAATACATCACCACTCTCTGGCACCATGATAAACAATAACGATTTAAAATACATTTAATAGACAGCACAAACCAGGAACGTTTGAGAGCTTGGCTGATTACATGTCTAAGACCTGGGCATGGCACTCTATTGGCAACGTCCATTTGTACGCACTGTGAAACATCTTGTATTCTTTACAAAAGCTTTCTTAATCAGGTGACAAAGGCATATTATAAAATATGGCTGCTATTGAAGGTTTTGTCACCTCTGAACTGTGGGTCTTTTAATTTACCATGATATAAAAATGTATAATATTTTGAATTAAAATTTGCCCAAGACCAAGAGCCTCATTGATTCCAATTATTCCGGCCAAATGTTCTTTTCTAAATTGTTCTGAAATAAACATGTTGATATATGCATGCAATGCATATGCAAGTCAAATGCTTTTAGAGCTTTCTTAGAATGTTACAATCTACAAAACTGAGAAATTAATGTTAGGAATGGCCTAATGAAGAATGAAAAATCTATTTCTTATTTGTAATCTCTTCAATAACTGAACATACTTTTCTTCAGCTAGCTGACAGGACAGAAACAGCTGTTGACAATGAAGATAAAGGTCAATGACTGACAACAGGCAGGCAGGCTGTTAGAAAGGCACAGCGGAGTGCTGCATGACAAAACAGCACACTTTTCACTGAAGCAGAGATATGGGCCTCTAAGTCAGAACTAAATTACTTTTATTTTAATCACATAGGCAGCAGCCTTATTTTCAAGTGGTACACAACCAAGATAAACATTTAATCCTTCTTTTTTCAAGTTTAACTGCTGCACTTTATGTGCTTTTGTTCAAAAACACATATTTGCCACATTATTTTACACATACATCTATTTGTTAAAAAATGAATACACTGCAAAATTATAAAAGCTATAAAATGTTGCTACTAGTAGATAAATGATTTTTTTATTGCTTAGTTTAGGCGATTTCCATTTTTGTTCTACAAAGTTGCATATGTGTAAATATGACTGCAAAAGAAAACATCAAAAAGTAGCAGCATTGAAAGATATTTGTATGTGGAATTTGTAGACATTAAGGAGGAAGGAGGAGCTTATCAATACAAATGATTTAAAGATGCACTGCGTTTAACTATACTGTCAACCAACAACTAACATCAGTCCTCCACTCCCCAGTGAGCCAAGAACAGCTACAGGGTTGATGTGTCCAGCTGGAAGTCCCCAGCCACAGAATTTTCCTACTATGCTGCATAATTCAGAAAGTGACAATTCATTTTGAGCCCAACTGCCTCTCTGAGGAGCCACACAAATGATGGTGCTGGAAGGAGAACCCAAATGCAGAAAGGGATTCCAGATGGAACTTTATATGCTACTTGTCCCAGTATCTGTGGTGCATCCATATTCAGGAATATCAGCAAGCGATATGTGCAGTAGGCTCTGCATTTCACCAACTGTCTTCCTTTTGATTGAGTTTTCTGGTCAGTCACAGCATACATAAGTGACAAATCTGAATGTCATAGCTAAAGAGGGCTGGAGGTTACTTAATCAAATAAATGTGTGAAGATAGAAAAAAACTAATACATTAACAAACAATTTGTCTTCTTTTATAACTGAAACAGCAAATACTTAAAAGCTATATAGCCCCCTAAAGAGAAAATAATCAATTTACCATTTCCCTAACTCCTTATCTTATATATAAACGTCTACGCATGGAAGTATGTCTGCCTGTCTGTCCAGCATGGAAGTGCAAGGCAACTCGGATATGGCAACATCATGAAGCTCAAAGAAAGCTACTCTGTCACCAAAGTGAAACTGCTGCCACTAATACACAGGCGAGGCGACCAATATCGGCAAAACTAAACCTCCGAGGAGAGAAAAACTTGCTTAGCTGCTGGCAGACAACGGAGGAGAGTACGTCGACAAAGCAAAACCGACAAGGAGCCGCTAATGCACAACCAATGCGATTGATTTATTGGTTAATAGAACTGTCAGAATCCATGGTTTCTAGGAAGCCCAGGCTTTTTACAGCACAGGCTTACACAGCTAGTCCATAATAATAATAAAAGAAGTAGAAAAAGAGACAATTAGGATACATTAATACATACAATACATTGTATACATTGACAGATAAAATTAAAATTGTAACATATTATCACTATATATGACTATGATAATAATAGAATATATTGTTAATCTTAGTGTTCAATTTTAGTATCTGAAGCAGAATTTTAGAATAAAAAGAAGCTGGCAAGTCTAATTTGAGAGAAAAAAAGGCACAATGCATCTTCTAAACATAGGCTTCAGATGATTAAATAATCTCCACCAACATCAGGCTTCTCTCCATTTTAGCTTGGCAATCACAAAAATGTTTTTCAATCAGAAAAAAGAGATTTAGAATGTAGCACTGCATACAAAAAGCTAGTTAAGTTCAATTATATGTGATAATTTTTTAAATGCATTCTAGTTATTGTAGTATGCGTCTTTCTTAGCTGATTTTTGCAGTCATTTACTGCAGACAGACTGAACACTGCCTTGCTTTTCTTATGCACATTTTTGGAAATGATTTCAAGTGTGGTGAAGTGCCTTAATTTAATTACAGCTACCAAGTAAATAAAATAACTAAACCAATCTTCAATGCTTAAGCTTCAGTGGTTGCTTTCTGCCTAAGGCATTGTCATGATTGGTAAACTAAAATCATAAAAAAACACTTCCTTAACTAAAAATACCCAGCAGAGACTACACTTTGTGAGGCCTTCCGTTTCCCATTCTTACTACGTTTTAGAGAGGCACCATCGATGGTGTTTTGAACAGCTGCATTATGGTCTGGCAATTGCAGCATGTCCAACTGTAAGAGACTGTAGAGAAAAGTGAGGTCAGTGGAGGTTATTATCAGGGTGTTTCTCCCTTCTCTAGAAGAGACATTGTGCCCTGCTGTACTGTGCAGAATCCTTCTCACCAATCACGCGAATACTTCATTCTCTTGCCATCAGGAAATGATACTTCAGCATCAGAGCCAGTCAGGTTATGTGATAGCTTTTTTTCCCCCAAGCTGTCAAACTCCTCAGCGCCCCGCCCAACCCTAACATGATCTTCTACTCCACATTAACATCCTAAATCACAAACTGTTTGTCCAGTTTATGCACAAGTCACTTAATTTGTCATGTCAAAAAATGATTCACTGAATTGATCTGTAGAATTTACATTTAATATGTCTCTGTGAGATATGCCAGTTAATTATACTGACATATTGCCTATTTAAATAGTATATTGCAGGGTTTTATCCTTTTGTGCACACCGTCTTGTCTTATTTGCACTATGTTTACCCAGTGAGCCCACAGTTTCATCATTTAGTCTCTCCATATAAATGTGTATGTTTGAGATTACAATAATATTTACTTTGAAACCTTTACTTTATTTTTAATCATGCACTATACATAAGTGGCATGACATTAAGGATCATAAGAGAAGCCAACATTGTGAGATACAGATACCATTGTATGTCCAGTAGGAGTGTCTAGTGGTGAAATTTGACTGTCCTTGCTGCCCAAAGAGTAAATCATTTAAACAGGTGGTTGTAAGTTTCAGTCTTGGTAAAGCTCCTTGAACGACAGATTTTTGTTTCACAATCAGTGAGGCATTCTTACTTTTGATTGCTCTCACTCTTTAATTAGCTGACCTTGTTTCATTTTTTCAGGGAAAATGCAGCAGCATAAGCTTTACATTTATAAAAAATTTAAAACAATTTCATTTTTGCCACTGTTTATGTGTACTTAAAATATCTTCTGTTAATTGTTAATTGTTTCTTTTTAATATCCTTTGTTCCTCCTTTGTTACTCCTTTATATTTATACCCACATACTAATCTATACTAATAAAAGGCAAAGCCCTCACTGACTGACTCACTCACTCACTGACTCACTCACTCACTGACTCACTCACTCACTCATCACTTATTCTCCAACTTCCCGTGTAGGTAGAAGGCTGAAATTTGGCAGGCTTATGAAATTTGGCAGGCTTATTCCTTACAGCTTACTTACAAAAGTTAAGCAGGTTTCATTTCGAATTCGAAATTCTACACGTAACAATCATAACGGTCGATAACATCCGCCATGTTGAACTTTCTTATTTATGGCCCCATCTTCACGAAATTTGGTAGGCTGCTTCCCTGCGATAACTGAAACCGATGTACGTACTTATTTCAGTGCTATGACGCCACTGTCGGCTGCCATATTGAACTTTCCAACGTCACTAATTCTCCAACTTCCCGTGTAGATAGAAGGCTGACCCCATCTTCACGAAATTTGGTAGGCGGCTTCCCTGTACCGATGTACGTACTTATTTTGGTAGTATGATGCCACTGTCGGCTGCCATATTGAACTTTTCAACGGTCTTTGTTACTTATGGGCCCATCTTCAAGAAATTTGGTACGCGAGTTCCCAACGCTAACTGAATCCTACTTACGTACATATATACACCCATAGCTTGCAGCTCGGTCACCGTGTGAGACGACGTTGGGTCCCCCATCCCAACGCCTCCCACGTTGTTGGCTGCCTGCCTATATAAGACTGTCCATCACTCCGGTCTCTACATTCCCTTCCTTGCTTTGCCACGGGATTCATGTCTCCCTGCTAATAACTACAGCCTTTTTATTTAATCCATGGCTTCTCCGCTGTTTTATTGTTCGTTTATTATGATTATAGTTATTGTGTAGGTATTTTAGACTTACTTTACATTGCTCAGGTACCCATTTCCTTTATCATTCTAACCATACCCCCATTAACATGTCTATCGAGGTGATCACCATCGATCAAAGAATTGTCACTTACAGAGTGGTTTCCATGCCCGGAGAAGGCACCTACCTTTTCCATTCTCTTTGTTACATATTGCATGGCCATATCAGACTCACTCTTGATATCTGGAGGAACATTGTGTATTATGTATTGAATGACTGGGACAGGTTCAAGGTGTGGACTGATGACGGTACAGGAGATAATTATACCACACAGGAGCACTATAAGAGTGAAATTCTTAAGCCCTTCACCTATGGTACTAAATGTGAGTTGATGGCTGCCGCTGAATTGTTCGGTTGTCACTTTCAAGTGTGCCGAAATGGCCAAATATTTTACACCTTTCGACAACCGCCAATGCCTCTTAAACATCTTAGATTCACAGATGACGATTTCAGTAGTGGACACTTTGATGTTTATGAATGTTTAAACTCTCAAAAGCTGGATGTGAAGTTATCCATGAAATCGGTTGTATGCTTACAACGCTTGACAGATGCCGAATGTCACTTCAACACAAGTCTTGCAAATACTGTCATAATTGAAACAAACCATGAAACTCGAACCGATTATGACAGCAGCAATCCAATCTGTGAGATTTGAAACAAGATTACTGTTTACATGGCCAACTGTACATTGCATGCTCAAGAGGCACTGTCCCCGATGTCCATGCGATGTTGCAGAGGCGTGTCAACCAGGACAGTCCTAAACAACTTCCAGAGCCTATAGGAACTCTGGGCGTATCTCATCCATCCTCTGGAGTTTTTTGACCACCTCGGTGACCTCAGTCCCAGAGATGGGGAAGCCCACCTCCGAGTCCCCAGGCTCTGCTTCCTCATTGGAAGGCATGTTAGTGAGATTGAGGAGGTCTTTGAAGTACTCCCCCCACCGACACACAACGTCCCTAGTTGAGGTCAGCAGCGCACCATCTCCACCATATACAGTGTTGACACTGCACCGCCAGATACTGGACCAGAAGCTCCTCTAATCTGTCCGAAACGTTTTCTCCATGGCTTCCCCAAACTCCTCTCACGCCCGAGTTTTTGCTTCAGCAACCACCGAAGCTACATTCCGCTTAGCCTGCCGGTACCTATTAGCTGCCTTCAGAGTCCCACAGGACAAAAGGGTCCTATAGGACTCCTTCTTCAGCTTGACGGCATCCCTCACTGCCGGTGTCCACCAACGGGTTTGGGGATCGCCACCACAACAGGCACTGACCACCTTACAGCCACAGCTCTGGTCTGCTGCCTCAACAACCCCATTCGAACTCAATGTCCCCCACTTCCCTCGGGACGTGGTCGAAGTTCTGCCGGAGATGGGAGTTGAAGCTACTTCTGACAGGGGACTCTGCCAGACATTCCCAGCAGACCCTCACAACACGTTTGGGCCTACCAGGCCTGACCAGCATCCCCCCCCTTACCATCGAAGCCTACTCACCACCAGGTGGTGATCAGTTGACAACTCCGCCCCTCTCTTCACCCGAGTGTCCAAGACATGTGGCCGCAAGTCCGACGACACAACCAGAACGTCGATCATCGAACTGAGGCCTAGGGTGTCCTGGTGCCAAGTGCACATATGAACACCCCTATGCTTGAACAAAACACCGCTCGGGTTCAGATTGAGGGGGCCATTCCTCCCAATCATGCCCTTCCAGGTCTCACTGTCATTGCCCACGTGAGCATTGAAGTCTTCCAGCAGTACGAGGGAGTCCCCAGAAGGTATGCCCTCTAGCACCCCCTCCATGAACTCCAAAAAGGGTGGGTACTCCAAACTGCTGTTCAACACATACGCACAAACAACAGTTAGGACCCGAGTTGAACCTCGCTAACCTCTCTCTCTCTCTCTCATTTCTCCTAGGGCACGAAGCAGAAAATGGCCGACATTGGGGTAACTCGCGTTGAAATCGTAGTTGAGGAACTCCAAGCACTTGATGAACAGATTCAGAAACTCCTGTCCCGACAGAAATACCTGAGAAATCTGAAGGCCCGGCTGTTGGATAAACCGTCCTTGCCATCTGGAACCGGCGAAACATCAACCCCGCATTGTGCCGACCTCACCCCCGCGTCTCATAGAAGCGACGCCGCTGCTGACCTTGGTGGATTTCAGCTATGCAGGCGGGGGTTCAAGGCCAGAGCACCTCCATCGGCACAGGCGAGCATTTTATCTCAGAACCGGTTTGACCCTCTCCGCGTCCCCATTTCGCCTTCAGCACCTGGTGATGTATTAGTGGTAGGTGATTCTATCGTTAGAAACCTTAATGTCGCATGCCCTAATGCAAAATCGTTTGTTTCTTGTTTTCCTGGTGCTCGTGTCTGAGATGTAATGAAACGTCGCCAGCAGTCTACGAAACACAAGGAGAGGGCAGTTGGATCGATCGTCTTGCATGCCGGCGTAAACGATATAAGGCACCGACAATCAGAAATCCTGAAGGCTGACTTCGCAGCTTTGATTAAAGACGAAGGAGAGGACCCCATCGGCAAAGATCTTCTTTGGTCCACTACCTCTCGTCAGACGATCCAACGAGTACTACAGTCGTCTGCTAGGGTTGAACAACTGGCTACAGGGTTTCTGCAAGAAGAAGGATGTCGGTTTCATCAACAATTGGAATCTCTTTTGGAAAGGCGCGTCTCTTCAAGCGTGATGGCCTGCATCCGAACAGTTTCGCGCCGGGTCCTCTCCGAAAACATATCGAAGGTAATTCGTTTTCTTGACTATCTATCTCTGCTCTTAACCCCTTCCGAAATAATACTGTTGTGCCAGGACATGATGAATGTTTAATAGAGTCTTCCGTTAAAGTGCACACCATTAATACTGTAATAAGCAATCTCAATGCACGTAGAAAACCTAGGAAATACGGCATAAACTCCAATAATCTAATTAAAATCACTATTTTAGAGGAACAATGTATTAAAACTATAAAACAGATCACAGATTAAACAAAAATACACACAGAGCGCGCTAATAATAATAATTTAGTTCCTATTCCAAATAACAATAACGCACATAGTACTCATCTCTGCACCTCCAAACATTAAATATGGCACTATTAAATGTTAGAGCTTTAACTAACAAAACGTTTTTATCAACGATCTTATTAGTGATAAAAAATAGATCTTATTGCACTAAATGAAACATGGCTTGAATTCAGATGCGCAGTTTTAATCGAATCTGCCTCCGGATTACAGTTTTACTCATGCAAACCGCCAGGGAAAAGGGGCGGATTGGCTAACATTTACTCGAGCGATTAAAATGTAAAGATGTCAGTTTTGGTAAGTTCAAGTCCTTTGAGTATCTCGCGTTGTTATTCATGGAGATTCTCAAGTTCTAGTACTATCCGTGTATAGACCTCCTAAATATAACGCGTCTTTTTGAGGAATTCTCTGACTTAATGTCAATTTTAATTACTAACTATGACACACTCCTAATAGTTGGCGACTTTAATTTTCATATAGATAATCAGTGTGATCTAAAAGTAAAAGAATTTATGAACCTCCTGGATTCTTTTGATTTGAGACAACTCATAAATCAGCCTACACATAAAGCAGGTCATACATTAGACTTAGTGATTACTAAAGGACTGAAAGTTGATATAAAACAGATCATTGATATTGGTCTATCAGACCATTTTCTTCTACTTTTAATATAGAAATAATGATAAAAACACTCATGAGAAGCATATTGTTAAAAACGCTTCTTTGATTCGCAGCAGCTTTAAAACTTACAAACATTTTAAGCAATCAGTCCGTTTATAGTGCCAGCTATAATAGCGAGGACGATGTAAATAGTAAGGTGGAAAGATTTAATTCTAAAGTGAGAGCTGCTGTTGACATAGTTGCACCTGAAAAGACAGTGAAAAAATCTTCTAGCATTGTTATACCATGGAAGACCCAAAGAGTGTCTGATTTAAAGAGAACATGCCGTAGAGCTGAGCGTCAATGGAGGAAGACTAAACTTACTATCCACCACGAAATATTAAAAGTCAAAATAACAGAATACAATAACACTGTCCGTCTTGAGAGACGCTGCTATTTCTCAAGATTATAAATAACAATGCTAGTAATCCCAGAGTCTTATTTTCAACAATTGATCGCCTACTAAACCCAGGTAGCTCAAAGGAATGCCTCCTAAGTGCTTCCAGTGAAACCTGTGAGGCTGTCGCTGTATTTTCAATCAAAAATTAATGATATTAGAAATAACATAGTATATCTCCCCAACACTAAGGATCCTCCTAAACCCCAACATCCTGTTATAAACAAATTAAACTCTTTCACTAGGATAGATTTACCTGATTTAAAGAAATAATCTCTCAATTAAAACCCTCCACCTCGTCCTTGACCCGATACCAACAAGGTTTTTCAAAGAAGTATCAGGCGTGCTAATTGATAATGTTCTTGACATAGTAAATTCGTCACTAGATACTGGGGTCTTCCCAGACTGTCTTAAGACTGCTGTAGTTAAACCCCTACTTAAGAAACATAATCTTGACCCCTCAGCTCTTGAAAATTTTAGACCCATCTCTAACCTGCCTTCTTAAGTAAAGTTCTGAGAAGGCAGTCATTATGCAGTTAAATGACCACCTAAATAAACATGCTATTCTTGATAAATTTCAGTCAGGTTTTAGAACAAATCACAGCACAGAAACTGCACTCGTTAAAGTAGTAAATGACTTGCGGGTAAATGCAGACAGAGGCCATTTATCTGTTCTCATCCTCTTAGATCTGAGTGCTGCATTTGACACCATTGATCACAACATTCTTAGAAATCGCCTTAGTCAATGGGTGGGCCTCTCTGGCAGTGTCTTAAATTGGTTTGAATCCTACCTGACAGGGAGAAAATATTTTGTTAGTTGTGGGAATTACAACTCAAGACACATGATATCCAATATGGTGTTCCACAAGGCTCTATCCTGGGTCCGCTGTTATTCTCAATCTACATGCTTCCGTTAGGTCAGATTATCTCAGGGCACAACGTGAGCTACCACAGCTATGCTGATGACACACAGCTGTACTTATCAATAGCACCTGATGACCTTGATTCTATTGATTCACTAACACAATGTCTGACTAGTATCTCAGAATGGATGAATAGTAATTTTCTCAAGTTAAATAAAGAGAAAACTGAAATTTTAGTGATCAGCAATAATGGATACAATGAGGCTATTAGAAATAAACTGGATACATTAGGATTAAAAGTCAAGACGGAGGTAAAAAGCTTAGGGGTGATTGTTGACTGTAATCTGAATTTTAAATCACATATTAATCAGATCATTAGGACAGCATTTTTCACTTAAGAAACATAAGTAAAGTTAGACCTCTTATATCACTGAAAGATGCTGAGAAATTAGTTCACGCGTTTGTTTTCAGTCGACTAGATTACTGTAACGCGCTCCTCTCAGGACTACCCAAAAAAGATATAAATCGTTTGCAACTAGTGCAGAATGCAGCTGCTAGAATCCTAACTAGGAAAAGAAAATCAGAACACATTTCTCCAGTTTTGATGTCACTACACTGGTTACCTGTGTCATTCAGATTGACTTTAAAATTCTGCTTATGGTTTATAAAGCCTTAAATAATCTCGCCCCATCTTATATATCGGAATGTCTGACACCTTATATTCCAAATCGTAACCTCAGATCCTCAAATGAGTGTCTCCTTAGAATTCCAAGAACAAAACTTAAAAGAAGTGGTGAGGCGGCCTTCTGCTGATGCACCTAAAATCTGGAATAGCCTGCCAATAGGAATTCGCCAGGCTGATACAGTAGAGCACTTTAAAACACTGCTGAAAACACATTACTTTAACATGGCCTTTTTATAACTTCATTTTAATCTTCAATTTAACTTAATCCTGATACTCTGTATGTTCAATTCATCAAAATAACTATTCATGGTGGCTGTAAAATCGGTACTGACCCCTACTCTCTTTTCTGTTTCTTTTTCCGGTTTCTTTGTGGTGGTGGCCTGCGCCACCACCACCTACTCAAAGCTTCATGATGCTCCAGCAATGATGGACGGATTAAAAGGCAGAAGTCTACGTGACCATCATCATCATCAAGCCCTTCCGTGAGAATCCTAAATCCAAAGAGGACTGTTTCATTTATGTTAGGTAGAATGCCCAGAAGGGACTGGGCGGTCTCATGGTCTGGAATCCCTATAGATTTTATTTTTTCTCCAGCCGTCTGGAGTTTTTTTTTTCTGTCCCCTGGCCATTGAACCTTACTCTTATTCGATGTTAATGTTGATTTATTTTGTTTTATAATTGTGTCTTTCATTTTTCTATTCTTAAATATGTAAAGCACTTTGAGCTACTGTTTGTATGAAAATGTGCTATATAAATAAATGTTGTTGTTGTTGTTGTCCCCCCACCCAAAGGCGGAGGGAGGCTACCCTCTCGTCCACCAGGGTAAACCTCAATGAACAGGCTCCAAGTCGGGGGCCAATAAGTATGCCCATACCCGCTCGGCCCCTCACCGGGGGCAACTCCAGAGTGGTAGAGAGTCCAGCCCCCCTCAAGGAGATTGGTTCCAGAGTCCAAACTGTGCATCAAGGTGAACAAGACTATATCTAGCCGGAACCTCTCGACCTTGATCACTAGCTCAGGCTCCTTCCCTTTCAGAGAGGTGACATTCCACGTCGCAAAAGCCAGCTTCTGTAGCCGAGGATTGGACCGCCAAGGTCCCCGCCTTCGGCCACCACCCAACTCACACTGTAACCGACCTCCTTGGCCCCACCCATAGGTGGTGAGCCCATGGGAAGGGAGACCCATGTTGCCTCTTTGGGCTATGCCCGGCCACCAGGCACTCGCCATCGAGCCCCACTTCCAGGCCTGGCTCCAGATCGGGGGCCCGGTGACCCACATCCAGGAGAGGGAAAATGTTTGTTCTTCATTTTTTGTTCTTTTGTGCAAAACACCTAGGCAAATTTCAGCGATCAAGATTATCTGTGAGTATGGTTAACTGATATATTTTTTTAATATCTGTGGCCCCTTTCTTGAACAAAGAGTGTTGTTAAGGTTCTCTGTTCTTAAGCTTACTAGATGTGGCATATTTAAGAAATTGACCTAAATATCTGTCTCAGTGCAAAAAATGAAAATATAAACTGGCTTACTCATCTATATGATTCTGCAATAGGCTGGCACCCCATGCTGGTAGAATAGGTGGTGACACTCCATGACTGTGCACTGCAAGAAGAATGTTCAGAACACAGTGTCTGCATGAAGATCTCCTAATAAATACCATATATACTCACGGATAAGTTCTCACGCGGATAAGTCGGGACTTGATTTTATAGTATAATTTCTGGTATTTTATAATGTCGGTCATACAAGTTGAATGCAGAAAACATGCTATTGGTCCAAGAGATTATGATATGCTGATGCCCACCTGAGAGAGTAACCACTCTGTGGGTGCGGCAATGCACTGTATCAGCTCGTGCTCTGAACCTCTCTCTCTCTCTCTCTATTGTGCCTACATGACTACACGGTAATACCCGAACTATTCCAAAGCAATGTTTGCACTGATTTGTGTTTTTTGTATCTCACACCCTCATACACCTTTATCGTAAGACCATCCCTTATCTACGATGGAGCATTCGATCAGAAGAAAATATGAAGCTGGTTTTAAGTTAAACGTTGTTGAAGTAGCGAAAGAAATTGGTAACTGCGCTGCTGCAACAAAATTCGATACGTGTGAGAAACTGATGCGAGATTGGAGGAGGCAAAACATTTATGTGTCTCATTTTTGAACAGGCATATAGGTCATGGTCTGATTTTATGATTGATTTTTCGGGTTTCAAGACCCAACTTATATGTGAGTATATACAATAATGACAGTAAGCCATACTGCCATTTGTGTGTTGTTTCCGGTGCACATTATGATACACACGCAATAGTGCTGTTGAAATCAATTTAACTATTAATGAGCTTTTGAAGAGTTTTTTTTTCATAAATTCATACCATAGGACACAACATAAGGAAGCAGAAGTTGAACAGGAATCTTCTGATCCTGGGAAATGTTCTGTAATCACTATAAATGTTAAAGAAGTTTCATCCATATGGAAGGAGTAATTTTTTAACATTTCAATATGGCTTCAAAAACAAAGATTACTGATAGAATCGAAAGATAGGATGTTTTTTGGCAAATATCTGAATTTCATTATATTAAAGAAAAAAAAATGGGTAAAGAAATGATGCAGAGAAAAATGAAAATAAAAGATTGGGATCAGCTTATGAAGCCTGGCTCAGCCTCTAGCACAGCTAGTTAGTAATCTGTATCGGTTAATGAGATCAGGACAAGGTACTGTATGTAAAATGTTACGCACACTTAATAAATAATACTTAAAATATAAAAGGCAATGCAAAATAATATGGATAAAGGCAAAAAATATATAATAGGATATTAAAGATATAATAAGATTGAAAAAGATAAACCATTTGATCTGTCCAGTTCCTTCAGTTAACTAATAGCTTAGTCGTCACAATATCTCATTCTGATACTTTTTCAATAAAGATTTCCAGTTTAGCTACATGACTCGATACCTTCTTCCAGATTCTCACTGTTACAAATCCACTGCTATTTTTAATTTATTCTGGAAAGAATAATTTTTTGTTACAGAAGTAAAGACATCCTAGCTATGTTTTTTATTCATCAGAAATTTTTGGGCAATCCCAGTTTCATTAAGTATTCCCACAATGCCATTATGTTCTGTAGTAAACTCTGCCATTTTGTGCATTGGTTGTTATGTGGATGCTTGGGACCCAGAGGTTGTTGTCTATTGCATCATTAATACAACCATATAAATAAAAGCAAGTTAAGTTATTTCCATGTCCAGCTTTATGGTCACCTTATAGAATCTTTTTGTGTGTCTTTCTTTCCTTTGTTTTTGGTTTTGATCCAGGTTTGACCCTTCAACTACAAGTTGGTCTCCTCCTTTGATATAATCCCTAGGTTTGGATTGATATCCTGGTAATGATTCCAATGATTTCTTGGCTTTCTCATCCCAGTCCTCATCTCACTCTCACCACACTGTGGCAGAACACTCACAACTTTTTGTACAAGAAGTGCTTCTTGGCTTGCATTTTAAATGCATGCCTCATTATTTTCCACTGGTGACCTTGAATGTGTGATTTTCTATCTAATTTAAAGAGTCTTGCTGGGTCTTCTGTGAGAAAATAACCTTAGGGTAACATAGAATACATCATAAAGAAATAGCATAATGGGTTAATAAAAGTCAGAAACCTGTTCAGGCATATCAGGAAACCAGATAGAGGTCAAGGGAACAGCAGAGACAAAGATGTAATATACAAAATGTACTGAAAGATGAATAAGAGGTGACTAAGAAGTCAGCAGATGTCCTGTGAACAATCAGAATGGGCAGTTGTTAGATACTCAGAAATTTCAAAGGTGGTGGCTCAACCCAATGGGTATAAGAAGAATAAGAATATAATAAAATAGACTTTTATTTTATATAGATCATTTGGGTGTAAACTGACAAGCCACCCAGAGTAAATGTATGCATGATTGACATTGTTAAGTAAATTCAGTTGCTTATAAAATAGATCTATACCCTTAATATTTTGACCATTCTGACCATGCTGTAACAGACTACTGTGAAAGAATGTTGCCTGTTCAAGCATTAGCTGAAGAGTAATAAATGATGTAATGAACAGCTCCTGCCTGATTACTGACTGAAAAAGGTTGTATCAGACTTGGCTTGTTAGAGGTTAAGTTTCTTTAATTAAGATATTTGATTTCTACCACACTTCTTCATCAATGCCTTTGAGAATTTGGAAGAACAGAATTGGGCCTCCATGGTGTGTTCTTTGCTCAAGACTAAAGAAGTTTAATTGCCTGAGCCTGTCACAGTAGAACATGTCCTGAAGTCCTGGGATGCACGTGGTTGTCCTGTTCAGCACAGCTTCTAATGCTGTTATGCATGGTGACTAGAACTGCACATAGATGCTGTGTCTTTTTAATTGTCTTTGCATATTGCCCTAGAATATTACAATTTTGAGTTAATATAAACCCTTAAATGCTTTTGGGGTGACTTTCTGAATATTTGTGTCACTCATCTTGTATTTATAATTTCTGTTTCTTTTGCTTGTGTGCAGCACCTTGCTCTTCTCTTTATTAACCTGCTTTTTGAAGGTGTTTACCCATGATGCTGATTTCACAAGTTCTCATGTTTTTAATATAAACTAGAAAAGTTAATGGTCCAGGCACAGATCATCGAAAGTCTTCAATGACTTCAACACATGTGGAACATTATATTATTATGTCATTTTGGTCCCAGCCAACACAACACTGTGGCTAGAGTGAAAAAGACAGTTCCTTATAATAAAGCATATTGTGTTTTCCTAGTGGCAGGCCACAAAAAGCAGTGGCCCATTCCTGAGTCCATTAAACCGGACCCCCTCAACGCCCTGGCTGTGCCTAGAAATTCTGTCCATAAAAGTTATGAACAGAATCGGTGATAAAGGGCAGCCCTGGCGGAGTCCAGCTCTCACTGGAAATGGGTTTGACTTACTGTCGGCAATGCGGACCAAGCTTTGACACCAGTTATACAGGGACCGAACAGCCCTTAACAGGGGGTCCGGTACCCCATACACGGTTGAATGCCTTTTCCAAGTCCACAAAACACATGTAGACTGGTTGGGCAAACCTCCATGCACCCTCCAGGACCCTGCTAAGGGTGTAGAGCTGGTCCACTGTTCCGTGACCAGGATGAAAACCACATTGTTCCTTTTCCTTATCTGACAGACCCTCCTCTCCAGGACCCCTGAATAGACTTTTCCAGGGAGGCTAAGGAGTGTGATCCCTCTGTAGTTGGAACACACCCTCCGGTCCCCCTTCTTAAAGAAGGGGACCTCCACCCCGGTCTGCCAATCCAGAGGCACTGTCCCCGATGTCCATGAAATGTTGCAGAGGCGTGTCAACCAGTACAGTTCTACAACATCCAGAGCCTTGAGGAACTCTGAGCACATCTCATCCACCCCCAGTTCAAATTCATTATAGGTAAGCATTTAAGGAGGACAGATATGAAAAGGGATAGAACCATCAAAGGGATGACTTAGGTCTTGGTCTGTGGTTTCTCTAGTGTAGCTACATACTCAGAAGACTGGCCACACATCAGTATATTCTGTCAAAGGGGCTACATGCTCTCTACAGGGATTTAAGAAATAACTGAAGAAGGACACAGTGAGTATGTTCATGGTAGATGATGGAAGGAACCATTTCATTTTGCTGGACAGAAGACATTTCAAAGAATGGAAATTCTTTACAAGAGTAGGACAACAAATAAAGCGTCCCAATCCAGTGTAGTCTTCTGTTACTGTATTTTATAACAAATAGTGGCAATGTTGTCAGTTGCTGTAAACTGTGGTATTGGATCCCAAGTTTTATTTTTGCACATTTGATCTTCTTGTTTTATGTCTGGTTGCAGTTTGAAATATTTTAACATCATATTTTGTGATCTATTTCTGATGGCTGCAGCCATGCTGCTTATAGAAACAATGTCACAGAAAAAGCATCATGAATTGTAATAGCATGACATGACCTTTATTTAAGGTGCACTCTTCAAATTTTTCATGTCTTGGATTCTGTTTCAGATACAAAGCTTATGTTTTTTATTTTGTCAGTGGTAAGTAATAAGCTAGTGCATGACCTTCTCATAGGCGGTACTGTGGCGCAGTGGTAGCGCTTCTGCCTCGCAGTTAGGAGACCCAGGTTTGCTTCCCGGGTCCTCCCTGCGTGGAGTTTGCATGTTCTCCCCGTGTCTGTGTGGGTTTCCTCCCACAGTCCAAAGACATGCAGGTTAGGTGCATTGGTGATTCTAAATTGTCCTGTGTGTGTGTGTGTGTGCCCTGTAGTGGGCTGGTGCCCTGCCCAGGGTTTGTTTCCTGCCTTGCACCCTGGGATTGGCTCTAGCAAACCCCTGTGACCCTGTAGTTAGGATATAGTGGGTTGGATAATGAATGGATGGATGAACTTCTCACCATTTTTTTTTGACTATGATTCTGCTGTCATGTTTTGATTTTGATGTTTGATTCCTGGCTGCTGCTTTGGCTCCTACATCTCCCTCTCACCAATGTTTTGACTGCTTCTTTCAGGTTCTTTCACTTTGGTTTCATTCTTTTGGGATGTCCTTTTGAGCTTCTCTTTTTTTATCTCTCTTACTAAGGGGAAGCTAAAAGGCACTTTGGAGCAGGGGTTTCGGTATTACTTTCATTTGTTTTTGGATCATCTCAATCTGCCCTTAAATCAGAATACTGTATCAGCCTCTGAAACTATTTCTGTTATAGAATACTTAATAAAGATATCGATACTGAACCGGTACTTATTTTATATGTTGTTCATTACTTACACACAGATTGCTTTTCGCTTATGCAATAACTTGCCCACCAAATTGCATTTAAGAAGTTTTCCTCAAGCCATTCATGTAAGCACTACATCTTCAGAAAATCATTTGTGTGTTCATAACTGTCACAGGTATATGATTATTAGGCATAGGTTACAGGTTTTCCTTGCCAAAGGGAAAGAATAGAAAATGGTATATAATTTACTCCTGATATTGATCAGATCAAAAATTGCCTAGAAAATTTTATAACTCAGAACTCTTATATTTATTTATTTTGAATTATAAGCAGCAATTTTACTGGAGAAATGAGTTGATGAAACATTTCTATAAGAACTTTCAGTATTGAGTAAACCTGACATTTTTATCACACATTGCCAACATGCAATAAACCAAAATCAATTAATGAGGTTATGTAAATAATACAGTAACAACTACCAAAATGTCGGGCACAATACTCTGGAACTTAGTATTTTTATTTTTTAGCCCAGTCACTAAACAATACAATACAATTTAACTTATTTTTTGTACATTTTTTGTGACTCTTAGTATTTAGATTTTAAACCCTGTCACTAAACAATACAATACAATACAAATTATTTTTGTATAGTCAGTAGACAGATTGGGAGAACCTGGGTGGATCATGAGGTCACTCGAAAGGGGTGTTTAGCTCCCAATATCTATGCAAAAGGATGAAGGTCCGTGTCTTTAGACTCCTGGTGCTTCCTGTATTGTTATATAGTTGCGAGACATGGATGCTATCCAGTGACCTGAGGTGAAGACTGGACTCCTTCGGTACTGTGTCTCTTTGGAGAATCCTTGGGTACCGCTGGTTTAACTTTGTGTCGAATGAGCCGTTGCTCACGGTGTCCCGAATGAGGCACATTACCTACATTGTGAGGTAGTGGTAGTTATGGCACTACGGCCATGTGGCGCGATTCCCATAGGGTCATCCAGCTCGCAGGATCCTCAGTACCTGCGGGGTTGCCAACCAGGATCCCAAGCTGTTTTGTTGTGTGGTGGGTGCAGCAACGTGTTGTACCAGTGCGTGCTCCCCAGCCTGACCTGACCTGACCAGACACAACAACACAAACACAAATCCTAGGATCAAATGCAAGGTTTTTATTACAATAAAGTACCTCATAATAGTACCAACACAAGAACAAATACAGTAGGACCTCGGTTCACGGCCATAATTCGTTCCAAAACTCGTGAACCGAAGCAACTTCCCCCATAGGACTGTATGTAAATACAATCAATCCGTTCCAGACCATATGAACTGTATGTAAATATATATATATTTTTTAAGTACAAATATAGTTAATTAAACCATTGAATGCACAGCATAATAGTAGACTAAATGTAAAAACATTGAATAATACTGAGAAAACCTTGAACAACAGAGAAAACTAACACTGCAATAGTTTGCGTTATAGCGCTACCAACCGCCGGCTAAAAGCACTTTTTAAATGAGTTTTAAGCACAGGGAAAAAAATTAACATTTGAAAAAATCCACCAAGAAAAATAACATTGCAACAATGCACGCTACGAACAGATCGCTGGAAACAGAAGTGAAAACAAAATCAAGCCCAGTGCATTCTTTAAGTGCCTTCCTACCTTAATGAGTCCAGCTCTCTTTCGCGCTGCCTGTGTGTCTGCATCTTGGGCTGCCTCTGTGTGTGTGTGTCGCAATCTCTTGCACACTGCTCACTCTGGTGCTGCCTGTGTGTGTGTGCACGTGGGCCTCTCTGCGCTGCCTGTGTGTGTGCGCGCTGCCTGTGTGTGTGTGTGTGTGTGTCGCGCTGTGTCGCGCTCTCTCGCTCTCTCTCTTGCTTTCTCTCTCTCTCTTGCTCGCTGCACAGGAAATGCACAGGGAGAGACTGAACATGTACAAACCAAAAGGGAAACTGGCTTGTTCGTATACTGAGTGTGTGATCGTGAACCGAGGCAAATGTTTGGCAAACGTTTTGGTTGTAAACCGAGTTGTATGTGTACCGGGACGTTCGTGAACCGAGGTTCCACTGTACAAGTCTCTTCTTTTTCCTTTTTCTTCATCCACTCCTTCCAGGTAACCTTTGCCCATCTTCCACCTAACTCTGACTTGAGTGACTCCTTTTATCCATGATGGAACCTAAAGAACCCAATAGGGCTGCCCTATGGGACTACTGCTCCCAGCATGCCCTGTGGCTAGTTGTGTGAGTACCCAAACCCAGGGATGCTGCCATCTATTATGACAGGGGAGTAAATAGTCTAAACATGTTATCTCCATCATGACCATCTTTATATTGGCCTCCTGGCTGCATAAGGGTCTTTGGTCCATCCCTGTTGGGACACCAATGCATCCACTGGCACAATGGCATCTTCTGCTGATCTATTGATCAGGGCAGGGAACATCTGGCACTTCTTCCTGCTCACTCACTACCGTAGCCTCCCAGCCAGGTAAGGGACCAGGAACGATCCCGACCCTGATGCCAGCTCATGTGTGCAACCCATTACACTTTTCATTATTTAACTGATGAACTGTGGCCAGTTGACAAAGGAGGAGATTAAAACTGTAAAAAGAGAAAGTCAAAAACAAAGTCACAGCCTTGGGCACCTCAGCCAACTGTTAAACTACTTGCTCCTGGGTTTCTTATAGTAGAATCTGTGCTGGCGGTCCAATCTGATAAGAGAATCTTTTCATGCGATGATTCCAAGGCTCCTGTATTCAAAATTAATTTTCAATACATATTAGAGCAGAGGAACCAAGTGCCACATCCAGGTTCCAAGAAGAGAAACAAAACAGAGTGAGCAACAGTTTAAAAATATTGTGTTTCATTAGTTTAGTTTTATTTCTGTACGAATGACTAAAAAACAGAAATAAAAAGATCTTAAATGATCTCTCTAGATTCTATCTGTTTTATGATTGTGAAATGCCAGCAAACCAACAAATGGCAGGACACCTTCAGCCTACTTATAGGCTTTAATACGTAATACTTATATTGCTTATACCTCTTTCTACTTTCTCTCTCTAATTCATAACTCATACTGGGTCTCATGGCTTTGCATTCATACTTCTTTTAAATTCCTTTCAGTCCTTCTTCTCAGCTCCCTGGCATCAGTTGGTGAAAAAAATGACCCTTCATTGGAAGAAGGGTGTATTTATAGCTTTGGTGCCTTTACTCGTCCATTGCTTAAATACACTTTATATAGATATTAATAATGAAAATGGCTTTTTCACTCATAAAGAAAATTACTTCAAATGACTACTTTTAAAACCTCAGTGGCTTTTATTCCACAATGCTTATATATAAAAATTGGCAAGAATTGGCGTCAGATCATATTACTGATATTGATATTGGGCCACATTTCTCAGAGGCTTTCATTAAGAAAGCACATTCTCCGCTGTGAAGTCAGTACCTTAAACGTCATTGAGCAGAGTAGCTTCTAGATAAGATTTAAGTGTTAATTGCAGTGTTTTGAGTACTTACACTTTCTTTCTCTGTGTGTTTTCCCTGGTCTGTTAAATATAAGGCCTGGAATGAAGGATATAACACACTGGGTTTTTACACATATAATTCAGGGGCATTTTGTTTGACTATAGCAACTGAACTGTTGCACAACAGTTTATTGGCCCCTGCTCAGGCATTCCACCAAAAGCACAAAATTACATCATGCTTATATTCTACAGTTTTACTGTCCTTATTGTGTGTGCCAATTACATACTGTCGCCATCTTCCCACACTCCTCTCAGTCTTACCAGGGGCCATTCTATTCACACACTGACCTCATCTGTTGGCACTGGGTTGAAGCACACACATTGTTATGATATTCCTTTGTGCTTGGCTAGCATTCACATGATGGTATACTGATCTGTGTCTGACATGTCATGCAAACAGGATTTCTTAATCCCAGTTAATCCAATCCAGAGTGACAGGAGGCAGTAGTCCATCTTGACAGCACAGGGTGCAAAGCAGCAAAACACCCTGGAAAACATGTTAGACATACACAAAGCCATCATCATTCACACTTGGGAGCAAATTTTGAGTAGCCCATTCCCTACCATGCATGTCTTTCAAAATGTAGGAGGAAAACACATGGACAATAAATAACTGGTTCATTCACAACATTCTGGATCTGTGAAACAGTGGGCTAAATGACTCAGTCTCCATTAACTCTTTTTTTGAGGGAAGGACTAAAATAAATGTAAAAAGTCAAGTTAAGTAAAGATACTGGTTCAGTTTATGAGTTGTTTGTATGATGGTAAAACATTGTAGTTATGATGAAAACAACAGAGATCCCCTTCAACTGAAAAACACTTTGAAAAGAAATGCTGCTAATTAATTCATCAGGTTTTAGAAATAATTAGCTTCTTATAAAGGCATACTTTTATGTTTATGAATATGAATATAAATTTTTCTCTTTGTTGTGCAAAAATCCCCCTGCTTGTCTTCTGGGAAATGTTCTGCTGCTCTGATGGAAGCTGTTTTTAGAATGCATTACCAGAATTTCTCAAGATGCTTTCTAACTCAGCACTTTTTTCACCCATTTGAATACAGCAGGCTTAAGCACAACAAGGTTGTCAATTTATTATAATTCTCGGTATTGCTAGAGTAATTAGTCCTAAACGTGGCCTGATCTTCATCTAGGTTTTAATATTAAGGAACCTAATTAAACAAATGCCTTGCCATGTCTTTTAGACAAAGTAAGATTTTTTTTTCTTTCACTACACTGATCTTAGTTAGTGGCATGGTGCCACTGTGGTAAATGTTGCTGCCTTCTATCTTCTATCTGTGTGTAGTGTGCACATTCCCCCAATATCCACATCTGTTTTCCTCCATCATCCCAAACATGTTCATGCCAGTGTACCTGGCTGTGTAAAACAAGGAGAAGAAACATATAAATGGTCAGGGCACCACTGGTTACTGTGTTTAATGTCTGCTGATCAAATGGAAGAAAAATAAGTATAAGAGTCACTTGTGATGTATAGGCTTCTCATAGCCTGTTAAAGAAGACTTCTTTACAGGAAGAGATCCTTTCTAGTCAGTTGTCTGATCCAGAAAGTTAGACTTCCTGTGGCAATGGAAATTGTAGTGGAAGAAGCGGAAGAGGCGGTGCTGGCAAGTCAAGACAGAAAGTGACATCAGTAGTCTTCCAGTAAGTTCTCTTCTGTGTTCTGGCAAATGGAAATGGTGTTAAAGGCTGTGTCACACTTGTATTCTTCCCCTGAATTATCTCAGTTGGACCTAAATTGGTGCAAACATTTGATTAATGTTTGCTCAACTATATATTATGCTGATACAATAAATAACTATAAAAGAGAAGGGAGTACTAGATAAGTCAGTGCACTCTAAACCACTAGGTTTTTGGTTCAATGCCTGCCTCTAATTCATTGTGTGACTCTTAGCCACTTAACATACTGTACATATGATTCAACTGTAAAAATAAATTACAAACATCTGTAATGTACAGGATGCCTGTATTTGTAAAGTGCTTTTGGATGGTAATCACTACAAAAAGGGCAGTACGTAAAATAATGGATACTAGCCAACCCGCGGCGTAGCATACTCCGCATAATCAGGCCGGTTTTTTAATGATTTTTAAGCACAGGGAAAAAAATAACATTTGAAAAATCGGTAATGTAATAAATCAGTAAGAAAAGCAACATTGTAACAATGCACGGAACGAACCAGCACAGAACGAACCAACACACAATCATCCGTGACTGAAAACTGGTGGACCGTCCTCACGCCTTCTCCTGCCAGATGGAGGGATGGGGGTGCACGGAGCGAAGTGTGGAACGGGAGGAGAGGAGAAGGACATCCTTTTTACTCTGTTCGTCATGCTAGTCTGCTAATTTCTCGTCCAGTATGCACTGCCCGCTCATGTGCCCACCTCCAACTCGTCACTTGAGTCGTTGTCTTTAGGGATTTTAATGTACACATTGATGTGGAAACTGACACTTTTAGCAAATGTTTTACTTATTTGTTAAATTCAGTAGGATTTTGTCAGATTGTCAAAGGTCCAACTCATAATCATAACCACACATTAGATTTAATTATAACTTACAAAGTTGAAATTCAAAATTTAAATATTACTCCATTAAATGTAGTTATTTCCGATCACTTCTTAATTACATTTGATTTAGTTCTGCCCATGCCAACGCACTCACAGATTAAAACAAAGACAGTGCGACATCTAGATTGTAATTCTGCTTCAAAATTTATAGATACCTTGAGTAAGTCGAGTGTAATTGTGGAAAACCATTTAGATCAGTTAACATCAAATGTAAACATGGAAAACAATTTAGATCAGCTAATATCACATTATAATGTGACCTTGAGAGATGCTCTGGACACAGTGGCTCCCCTAAAAACAAAAGTGACCAAAGCACATAGAAACTCTCCCTGGTTTAATGAAAATACTCGAGCTCTTAAATTAGAGTGTCGAAAACTGGAGCGCAGATGGAGAACAACAAAGCTACATGTCTTTCAAATTGCATGGACAGAGAGTGTAAATAAATATAAAAAAGCCCTCTTTAAAGCTCGCTCAGAATACTATTCTACATTAATAGATAGCAATAATAAAAATCCTGGGTACTTTTAGAGCAGTGGCTAAATTAACAAATGGAATTCAGATCAACAGTGCAAAATACCAACAGATATTAGCAGTACAGACTTTATGAACTTCTTCAATGAGAAAATTAAAAATATAAGATCCCAGATCTCAGCATCACAGTACAAACCAAATACTAGCTTAGCAGACCCTGCACATTGCATTCAGCACTTTAGTAATTTTAATCTTGTAACTCACCAGGAAGTCTTAACTTTAATTACTAAAATGAAGCCCACTACTTGTTCCCTAGATCCAACAAAACTAGTAAAAAGTGCAATGGATGTTCTTGCAGCGCCTATTCTAACCGTTATCAATAGTTCATTACTGCATGGCACAGTACCTGATGCACTAAAAGTGTCAGTCATTAAACCTTTACTTAAAAAGTCAGACCTAGACCCACACATACTAAATAACTATAGGCCTATTTCAAATTTACCATTTCTCTCTAAAATACTAGAAAAGTAGTCGCCAGTCAGCTTCAGTCACACCTTACGCATTACAATTTATTTGAGAAATTCCAGTCTGGCTTTCGCACTGGTCATAGTACAGAAACGCACTAACACGGGTTTTAAATGACATTCTGATATCCTCTGATGAAGGAAATTCCACTGTAATTATGTTGTTGGACTTAAGTGCAGCATTTGACACCATTGACCATTCTATTTTACTGCACAGGCTAGAAAACGATGTTGGGCTTACAGGCCCGTGCTCGCTTGGTTCAGTTCTTATTTATCAAATCGATTCCAGTATGTACAGAAATGTGCTGACAGTACTCCATCATTATACACAGAAGTTCAATATGGTGTCCGCAGGGCTCAGTACTGGGACCTTTACTGTTTTCACTTTACATGCTTCCACTGGGATCTCTCATTAGGAAACATAATGTTAATTTTCACTGTATGCAGATGACACCCAGTTATACCTTTCATTTAAATCAAATGAAGTTTCTCCGATGTTGTCTTTAATTAGTTGTGTTAGTGAATTAAAGGAATGGATGAATGAGAACTACTTGTCTTTAAATACAGATAAAACAGAGATGTTAATTGTTGGAGGAATGACGCTGATCACAGCAATATTTTGTCGTCATTTAACTCAGTTGGAATCCCAATTAATTTTACTGAATCAGCCCGCAATCTAGGAGTTATCTTTGACTCTAGCATGTCATTTAAAGCACATATTACAAAGTCTTCCAAAACATGTTTTTCCATCTTAAAAATGTTAGGAAATTAAGGCGCTTTCTAAATAAACAGGATTGTGAGAAATTAATTCATGCATTTATCTCTAGTAGGATTGACTACTGCAATGCGGTGTTCACTGGCTGTTCAAACTGTTCTCTATACAGCCTCCAGTTAATCCAAAATGTGGCTGCAAGAATTATTACAAGAACAAGAAAATATGAACACATAACTCCAGTTCTTAAATCTTTACACTGGCTCCCAGTTAAGTTTAGGGCAGATTTCAAAATCCTCCTTTTAACATATAAAGCATTAAATGGCCAAGGTCCGCTTACTTGTCTGAACTTATCATGACTTACAAACCTGAGCACATTAAGATCTCAAGATGCCGGTCTGCTTAGGATTCCAAGGATTAATAAAATAACAGTGGGAGGTCGAGCTTTTAGTTACAGGGCCCCTAAACTGTGGAATGGTCTTCCTGCTTCCATAAGAGATGCCCCTTCAGTCTCAGCCTTTAAATCCCGGCTGAAGACTCACTACTTCAGTTTAGCATATCCTGACTAGAGCTGCTGATTAACTGTACATACTGCATCTCTGTTGTTAGTCATTAGCACTAAAACATAAGTAACATGATAATTATATTTGAATACTAACCCTCACCTATTCTGTTTCTTTTCTCGGTACCCAAATGTGGCATTGGTGCCACGACCCACCTGCCAAGTTGTTTGCCTGCCTATGGTAAAGTCATCCCTGATGGAGGATCACAGGAATCATGGGAAAGAGGGGTCCTTTCATCGGAGCAACGTTTCAGCCGTGGCATGGCCAAATGGGGAGGCAGCTAGATGGATGAGGTCTCCAGGACTCTAAAAATATCAAAACCTAATTATGTCATATCATCTACTGTTAAACCGTACTTCTAAAATTTTTATTATTATGCTGTATTAAGGAATTGTTCTGTTCTGTGTATTGTATTGTATTGACTGCACGCCCAACCTACCTGGAAAGGGGTCTCTCTTTGAACTGCCTTTCCCGAGGTTTCTTCCATTTTTCCCTACAAGGTTTTATTGGGAGTTTTTCCTTGTCTTCTCAGAGAGTCAAGGCTGGGGGGCTGTCAAAAGGCAGGGCCTGTTAAAGCCCATTGCGGCACTTCCTGTGTGATTTTGGGCTATACAAAAATAAACTGTATTGTATAAACTTTATTGTATTTACACAGTCCAGATGTTCCTGTGACTGACTTTTCATTGCTCTGTGCAGTTTTTTCTGCTTTTCTATATATAATCCACCAAGACACCCGACCACGGTAGTAGCGAGGTGGGAGGGAGGTGTGTACAAAAAGTTGGGGTGCAAACAGTGGGAGTGTATGAGTCGCACTTAGTGGGAATTCCACGGTTTGCAGCCCGAATGGGGTTCAACGGCTTACCCACGCCTCTCTGTAGACACACGCTCAAAGTCATGCATAACTATTTATTGAATGCTAAACACTTCTGGAAAGACACGGTTGTCTAAAATGGGTTGGTGTGAGAATACAACAGTAAGCGAATGAAAAGATGGAACTCTGGAGAGAGCAAAATACAACACAATAGTAAACCCGCAGCATAACAAATGCCGCATAATTATTTATTGATGGTTGAACACTTCTAGAAAGACACCGTTGTCTAAAAAGGGAGGGTTTGAGGATACAACAGAAAGTGAATGAAAAGATGGAACTCTAGACTTTTCATTGCTCTGTGCAGTTTTGGCTGCCTTTCTATATATAATCCACCAAGACACCCGACCACGGTAGTAGCGAGGTGGGAGGGGGGTGTGTACAAAGTGCAGGAGCATCTAAGAAGATGCATGTTTGTCGCGGATGCGAATTGCTGAATGTAGCGTGCAAAACAGTTTGCTATGATGCACGTGGTCGTGCATTGTAACCGAAAGCTCGGTTTTTAAAGACTGCTTACTTTATTGTGTTTTAACCTCAGTTGTAAAGGAATGTTTTAAGGATCCCATGGGATACCCCTCGCAAATCGTTTCACACGCTGCATATGGCGATTCACCTCCGCGAGAAACATGCCACTATGAACAGTCAACGTAGCTCGGAGGTGCATGACATGCACATGACATTAACCTGACCTGCACTGCATGTGGCCTCTACGACAGACGAATATAAATGACGCCATTTTTTCTGTGTCATTGCGTCCGAGCTGGTGGGTGTGGCCCTGCGAGTTGTCATCGTATGCAATGGTCTTGGAGTTGGTGGGTGTGGCTCCTTCCTGCGTGCGCCATAGGTGTCTCACTTGTCAGCGGCTTAGTGAATCCATGCCCCTTCCGGCGTGCTTTCCATGGTTGTCTTGCCTTAGTGAATTATATATATATATATAGATTTTTGTTTTTCAGAAATTAGACTTTCATAAAAGATGAAATCTGTTGAAGGTAAAATATGAGAAAAAAGTATCTGGTATTGGGTTATTTGTCTGGTGAGAACAAGAATTATTTAATTTTCATATGAAAAGTTACAATTGATCTGCATATGACAAATTTCCAGGTAAGCAAGTAGCTCCTAGGTATAGAAGGGGCAGCAGTTAGAGAGGATGACTAGAGGTTGGTCCAGTATGATCCATATACTTTTAAAGAGAAGCCCACAATAACAGTATAGTGGGGGTAAGTATCCACTGTCTGTATACTGTAGCTCAGGAGATTGTGGAATGGCCTGAAAGTTAATACTCTGGGGCATTGGAGTATCAGGAACACATTAGTGAAATGGCAAAAGACAATGATATCTCTTGCTTTGGGCGGTAGCTGAGAGCTATTTTATGGAGTCAGTGAAATCCTCATGCAAGTTTTGAAGAACAGTCACAAGTTATGCTACCAAGAATACCTGGCCCTTTAACAATGTATTGGAGTTCAGTGATGTAGGAATCCCTGTGGCTACCAGATCAAGGTGTGGAGTTAGAGCTTTTGGACTTTCAGAGGGCTTTCTTGACCTCATAAATGGCTCCAGAGATTGCCCCACAAGTAACCCCAGGTTGGGGGGTTATTGATCTCTCCCTGCTTGATGGTTACAGAGCTGGTAGGGAGAGAGTGAGGTGGGCCAAAGCCTTAAACAGCAAGAAAGTAATGTAGCCAGAGTTTGGTGAGAATAATGATAGGTGAGCATTATTTGGGATTTGTTTCACCATATTGTGGATAGTGGTCAAGTAGACTAGCCCCCCTTCTAGATAACACTTTTAAAGTAGGGTATGTTTGTATGTTTCCTGTTTATTTATTTTTTTGTATTGTCACACTATTATCACTTACATGTCTATTTTAATTTTGGTTGACCAGTTATTTTCATAAAGGACTTTTGAAAGTAATCTTAGCTCTAAGCTACAATCCCTGATGGAGCTGCCCCCAAAAACAGGTATTTTATGAAATATACAAAAAGAAACCATAATCCTTCTTACTCATTATTTCATTTTTCCTGTTTTTAACATCACAAATTAAATCAGAAACACCCAGTGTATAAAAGGAGTACTGCAGTTAATCAAATGTTGTGGGTCTCTGGATAGGCTTATCTGCACTTTTTATTGCCTAACATACAGTTTGAAGAACACAGTCACACTCTCCGTTTAACAGTTCACCTTCATTAATACCTTTGTGAACTTAAGTATTTAAGGTTATTCCCATGTTAGGAAGTATGATGTTCTTATGTATAGGGTGGTCCAGATATAATTATGCAATTTTCATTACACTAAAACTTATTAAGTTTATTACATGGAAAAATCACCCGGAAAGTCCCGGACCATCGAGAAGTGTGTTAACTGACGACATGTAGAATTGTCTTCACGCCGAACTGGAATCATCCCCACATAAATCAAACTCATCCAGTCGATCTGGATCTGCATAATTAGATCTGGACCACCCTGTAGAGGTAGTATTATTACAATTATTGTTAGTTACTGTTCTTGTTCAGCACTAAGATGTTAAAAGCATGATAAGTTTGAATTATGTATACCATACAGATGTAAGGTCTCTCTGCTAATGTACTTTTAGATTTTATAAGCTGTGCATTGACCTTTTGAGCACTTTGATGTGTTTGTTAAGATAAGAACTGGTTTGAACCAGCTGATTAATTAAGTAGCAGGGTTTGAGCACAAACAACTCACAGTAATCCCATAAATGGAGATGAGTGCACAATTTCAGATCCACATCTTGAATTAGCTTTATAAGGTTTGACGATGAGATGATCAGAGTAACAGGAAGAACACAGCCACCAAATCTTCATGCCATGAGTCATTTAATTTGTAGCATTATATCCACAAGAGTTCAGAACCACCAAAACCCTGTTGTACATTGGGTGTCTCACTAAACACCATCCGTTAAGACTGCTAAACATCCAGGTTTTATGTAGTCGTATGGTGTGATTATCAAACTCATTTGCTTTGCTTCTGCTTTAGTATATTAAAAAAATGTTCAATACTATAATGATTGAATAAAGTATCTAAACCTGCTACCCTGCTTGCCTTGCTGCTCTGTTCTGCTGATCCAGGACACACAATAACAACAACAACAACAACATTTATTTATATAGCACATTTTCATACAAACAGTAGCTCAAAGTGCTTTACATATTAAAGAATAGAAAAATGAAAGACACAATTATAAAACAAAATAAATCAACATTAACATCGAATAAGAGTAAGGTTCAATGGCCAGGGGGGACAGAAAAAACAAAAAAACTCCAGACGGCTGGAGAAAAAAATAAAATCTGTAGGGATTCCAGACCATGAGACCGCCCAGTCCCCTCTGGGCATTCTACCTAACATAAATGAAACAGTCCTCTTTGGATTTAGGATTCTCACGGAAGGGCTTGATGATGATGATGGTCACGTAGACTTCTGCCTTTTAATCCGTCCATCATTGTTTGAACATCATGAAGCTTTGAGTAGGTGGTGGTGGCACAGGCCACCACCACAAAGAAACCGGAAAAAGAAACAGAAAAGAGAGTAGGGGTCAGTACCGATTTTAGAGCCACCATGAATAGTTATTTTGAGGAGATTGAACATATAGAGTATCAGGATTAAGTTAAATTAAGATTAAAATGAAGTTATAAAAAGGCCATGTTAAAGTAATGTGTTTTCAGCAATGTTTTAAAGTGCTCTACTGTATTTGCCTGGCGAATTCCTATTGGCAGGCTATTCCAGATTTTAGGTGCATAGCAGCAGAAGGTCGCCTCACCACTTCTTTTACGTTTTGTTCTTGGAATTCTAAGGAGACACTCATTTGAGGATCTGAGGTTACGATTTGGAATATAAGGTGTCAGACATTCCGATATATACGATGGGGCGAGATTATTTAAGGCTTTATAAACCATAAGCAGAATTTTAAAGTCAATTCTGAATGACACAGGTAACCAGTGTAGTGACATCAAAACTGGAGAAATGTGTTCGGATTTTCTTTTCCTAGTTAGGATTCTAGCAGCTGCATTCTGCACTAGTTGCAAACGACTTATGTCTTTTTTGGGTAGTCCTGAGAGGAGTGCGTTACAGTAATCTAGTCGACTGAAAACAAACGTGTGAACTAATTTCTCAGCATCTTTCAGTTATATAAGCGGTCTAACTTTACTTATGTTTCTTAAGTGAAAAAATGCTGTCCTAATGATCTGATTAATATGTGATTTAAAATTCAGATTACAAGAGGAGTGACGCCTCCTATTGAAAAGTGTCACAGTAAGAGTAAATCCTGGGTGAAGTCACACTGTAGGCCTGGGTGCAAGTGTACTGTGGTTGTAGGCTTTGTCTCATTTCAGACGAACAAGTGCAGGAGTAGAGGGTGAGGAGACAATATGCAACTGTGAGTCAATGTGAAAAGAGGGGTCACCCACACATTATTCCATTATAAAAGATACAGTTTTTCTCAATCTCTGCAAAGCAATACATGCAATCTTCTTAAATAGGAGCACAATTTTTTTCAAAATCATCACTGCTACGACACACAAACAGTTTTTGTTATTTATTATAATAGAAAGCATTTACGATGTACATATTCCTTTACACTCCAGTCAAAAGTGACACTACAATACCTAACATTGTATTTGATGAGTCTAAATGTTATCACTTATTATTTGTCTTTCTATTGACTTTAGGCCATTATGATTACTTTACCTCTAAAAACATCAAAAAAGTTATTCAAATGTTTTTGAAGGTTTCTGCCTTTCTAACAAATATGATGCATTTTTCTTGCCTTGGTTTCAGTGGGAGCTTCTTTTCAGCTGAGCATTTCAAAATCACTTTGTGTTTAAGAAAACCTCTCATTAATTAAACATACAGTATAACAGTTAAAACCTGAATTACTATAAAGTAAAATGTTCCTTCCAACAGTTTATTAATCAATTTTTTTACAAGAACAAAAAAGAGATGCTCTAGCGTTGAAGAGAAGACACCACAATGCAAAATATTAATAACTAGTGTATTTTCTAAATGTTGAAAGCACTTCTTTGTGGTAGTTTGCTTATTTTAAAATTTTTGATTAACTGTCTCAGGTAAAGTGCTGTTTATCTCCAAAAACATGCCAAATGTTTTGTTATTTTTATGGTGTTACAAAGCAACTAAAACAGAGCTTTAAACTGTAAATGTTCTTGCTTTTTACCCTGTGATGCATGTCTATATTCAGTTAGAAAGTCAAAATTTGCACTTGATTTTTTTTTCATGTGAATAGGATTGTCACTGCACTATTTTGAACTATGTTGGTTTTAATATAAGCACTTAATCACTTAAATACCAATGCTTGCCTACTGTGTGTCCTCATTTGCCTGGCTAATCCCGATTACGTTACTGACGGTTCCAGGTTCAAGTTGCCAGGGAATGTGGACCCAACCCAGACCATCATAGGTTGAAAAAATCCTTGAAAAAATTACTTTCTAGATACCTGTTATTTCTGCACCAGGACTATATGCATCTTTGAAACAGGGGCGTCATACTGCTGACTTCTTTTCCAAAATGAAGAACGTACACCTAAAAATCTTTATATTTGTATTTGGTGCCATTAGGCAGCCATCCTTGGCAGTGCCTGAAGATCAACATTCCACTCAACCCCATTCTAATCTGCTTAATATCTTGTATTTGATGCATTCTTAATATTGATCTGTTTTTAATTTTTTTCAAATTACTTCAGCTACCTTTGAGTGAGAAAATGACTGCACTTTTTGTAGCATGGAATGGACTACATAGCTTTGACCTGGAAAAGCTAAAAATGAAGAATAAATGCACAATTTGAAAAAAGGTGGTCATATTAGGTCTCTATTTTAATCCCCTTTAAGCCTCCAGAAAGTTCAGGTTGCTCATGTACATTCAAAGCCAAGTGAAAACTTAAAACACTGCATGGCCAATCGAGTTAACCTCTGCAATGCCAGGGTTGCCTGCACCTGGCATCTTCTCCTATTACACCCAGACATCGATAGTCATAGACCAAGATAGACTTGGCAATGAGGACACATCAAGAAGCAGGTGGAAAAGTGCTCCTGCATTTATTACAAACCAACAAACACTCTCCAGACAGTGCCATTTTTTTAAATAAATAATGTTTCAATAAAATAAGTGTTCCAGTGGGGGTTAAAGTCACGATAAATAACCAGAATCCATAAATAGGTTGAACACAGTCAGGATCTTCCTCATTAAAACCAGTCACGAGACAAAGCTCATTCTTCTATAATTGTGTCTCCACTGCTTACTCTCATGGTCTCCTCAGAAGCTGCAACTCACCCTTTGGCAAGCGTGGTCCACCTTTCCTGGCTTGTGTCCCCAATTGCCATTGCTCAACATCCATAGGAACCCCATAAGCCCTGCTCCCTTCTCTCACCACCTGCCCTCAGCATCCAATTGAATCTGTTGGGAGTAGTTGGTCACTCTTGCTCCTCTGCAGTGTTCAGCATTGAGAAAAAATGTTTCCATTTGGAATTTAGAACTTGCATTGCAACAACTGTGCTTAACACCTGTGTCACATCAGACAATTTTTCTAGCAATTTTCAGTTGTAGTTCTAGCCTTTACTTACATAATCTTATTGAGTTGAAAAGAGTTGGCAATGTACTCCTATGAAGCCGATCCCCAGTGTGACATACCCAGAGACTCACTTCAACTAGTTTTGTCTTAGTCAGAGGGACAGGTTGTCTATGCATGAGGGCTGACAACCAATGAATATATAAGCAGACAAAAAAAGATCATAAAGGTTTGGGGAACTGTAGTGATCCCTGTATATTACAATGTTGAAAGCAAAAAAAAAAAAAATGGTAGAACACAACAAGTCTTTTTCCGATGGTCTTCAATCAGACTGTTCCAAGTCAGATTTCCAGATGAAGAAGCAGATTTGGTAGAATAGAGACCAGAAGTTACATCATTGGAAGCCAGTCTGTCAATCATTCTTTCTACAGAGGGAGGTAGAAGAGAGGAATTGGAGGACAGTGCCAACTCCTGGCACGGTTGGTAATTACAATCAAATTAGCCCTGAGGTTTTCTCCCAATTTCTCATGTGTGATTATATATTCAGTGGTACTTGAAAGTTAGTGAACCATTCAGAAGTTTCAATATTCCTGCATAAATATTACTTAAAATATCAGTTTTTACATAAGTCCTAAAAGCACCACTGTATATATGTAAAATCTTGACAATTGTATAATTGCGTAAGCCTAATTTTAACATGTGTTGATAACAAAAGTAATTGCTAATATTCCAAAGAATAAGAAATGTCACATCCATCATTCCACTATTCAACAAGAAGAAATGTATGCACATCAAATTCATATCCTTTACAGTACAGCAACAGATTAAGTAAAAAATACAAACAACTGTGAATATTCATTGAGCTGTCAACTAACTGCAGTTTAAGTGGCAGGGCTATGGCAGTAATTAAACAACTTAGACCACGCTATTGTCACTGTCACAGTAATAAATGGGAAGATCACGGTGCACTTTGCCTTTATTTCTGCTGGGACTTTGTCATTTAGCACTGATCTTGCTGAAAATACAAAGTGACTGCAGCAGAAATATTCCCACTTGCTTTAGAAAAAGAAGTCATGTTTTCAAATAGTTTTTTGGTCAGGTGAGTACTGTCAATTTCTCTTGTAGAATAAATAACTTGCCTTAACAAGCTTATTCAATGTTGGCAACAAAGTCTCTGTCAACAGTGTAAAATATGCCGACCGTGCATAAATATTTTCACTCAGCCTGCCAATGCTGCTGTTAGTCTGAAAGGCATACACTATTGAAAATGGAAAAATACCAGGAGAATGTTCATTCCTTGCTGAATATTAATAAGAAATGAAAAAAACAGACACACAGAGTTTTGGCTCCTGAACTTTTTGCATCTATAGTTCAACAACCGAAACATTGTGTTTTGAACTTTTTTCCGAAAAGGCTTTACCTCTTGCTGCAGCAGACATTTTCTGAAGAAAACATTGAAGATTTTGTTATTTCCATGTTTAATTTCACTGAAAGAGATTTCAAATGAATAGCATTTTTATTCTGTCCAATGACATTTACGATATTAAATTAATTACTTTAAATATGATCTCTAACACATTTAAGAAGCACCAAATGATTTATTTTTATACTATACTTTCATGGATATGAATTCTAATTATTGCTGATGGAAGCTTCAGCTGAACATGCAATTGCAAGCAAAGACTTTTGCAAATTTTATTACCAAGCAGAGTTTTTTTTAAAGAATGATGTCAGCAACGCATTTAATTTAAAGTTTGCTTAGTTTCATACATTAGTAGATATGCAGATATTGCTGTAAGATCACATAGTAAAATTCAAAACAAATAAGTTCTCATATGAAATCAGTATTTATGCAAATGTTATATAAAACCAACAGCTGGCATTGTGCTATTTATTTTACCTATACATCACAATGAATGTGCTATACATCAGGTCTCTGACAGAAATCCGTTTAGTTTAGTAAATTGGTACTGTATAAGGTGGTGTTTCCAAATCCTAGAACTGGATTATCTGAAGGATGCTCATTTCCACCTACCTACTTTTCTTCAGGTGTTCCCAGCCAGGGTCAGAGTGGAAACACAGTGCTTGAATTGTGTCAATACTCAGTTGTACTCTGCATCAGTATTTCTACATTTTGCAGTTTACAGTATAGAGAGTTTTTCCTGGGGGCTAGCAGTATTTCATACTCTGTATTCTGTACTAGCATTTCTCTCCACCTCTTGCAGTATAATGCCACGTGCATTTACTGGTAGGAATCTATTAGTAGTTGTAGCAAGAGAACCTCCCATAACTGAAGTCAAAATTTCCAGAAGTACCACCTCTTCATTTTGCCCACTAAAACTACTGGGCAACATGTTGAACTGATCAGAGCATCCTATCTCAATCAAAAGTTTCCAGCTTCTCCTAGGAGATTCTCAGGTACTCCCAAATCAGAGGAAAGATTTAACAGGGATAGACCCAGAACAACACTATAGGGATTATGTCTACCTCCTGACATGTGAGCATAAGAAAATTCCCCAGTAGGAGCAGGAAAATGTTGTTAGGAATAGGGTGACATGGTTTATTCAGCTTGGAATGCTGCCACCATCCTCACCAGGAAGAATGGCAGAGAATTTTATCTACATTTTGGCTTCTGTTTGGTAGGCAGAGCTTAATGACCCCCCACAACAGTGGAGTCGCCCTTCCAGCAAATGCAACTCCTTCTTTTCTGTTCTGGTAGCCCTCCGATCCCCGGCTATGTCGGACTCCAGCCGGACCTAGACTTGGGTTTCTTCCCCAGCGGCCAGGGCGCTCACGCTGGGGCTCAACATGCCCAAAGCCTCCACGACTCCTGCTACCTTCTGTGCCGAGTCGTTTCCTCTGCAGGTCACTCCAACTCCTCCAAACTGCTCAGCTGGAGCGACTGCTTTAAACAGCCCCCCTCTGAGAGTTGGCCAAACACTCCTCTGGGATTCTCCTACCAGCTGCATTAAACTTTCACGAGCCTGCTCTCGCTCTCACTGACTTTCTCCGTCCTGCATTCTGCCATCTTCTTCACCCTTAACCTCCCTGCATGTTCTTTTCTCTCTCTTCTTTCCTTCCTCCTTTCCCCATCTGCCTCGCTTTTCTATTATTTATTACGGGGAAGTGGATTAGGTGCGGCAATTAGCAGCTCCTGGCAACAGTTACGGATGTGGACGACTCCTCATCTGTGCACTTAAGCGAAGACCGAGGACCGCTCCGGCCACACTTCCACGCCCCGTCTCTAAGCCATGAGTGTAGCGACTATTTATTTAAAAAAGTGGCCTTTTTGACAAGCTGTGGACCTGCTACACCACAGAAACCCTGGAGCATCACCCACAATTGGCCTCTAAGGAACCTACAGCCATATAAAAGAGAGGTGGAGTGGACTCTAGAAGTCATCTGTCTTTGGGCTAAATCTGGGTTTTATAATCAGTAGGCAGCAATGCAGATAGTGTGACATCACATGGAGAGAACCCTCTGATTAAATAGAGTGGAAATTGTCGAAAGAGAGAAGAGGCGAGGAGCTTGTGTTTTGGAAGGTTGCAAGGAATTTTGTAAATATATATGTATTTTTTGCTTTTTAATTTCACCTTTGGAAGAAGGTTTTCTTGTAGCAGATTAAAGAAGACACCTTTTTTATTATTTCTTTTTTTGTTGCTTTCTTTTTTCAACCTGCAGAATTTAACATGCAGAACTTGTATATATTGTAAAAAGGATCTCAGTTTTCCACCTCGAGTATGTATTGGACTTGAGATTTTTCAAGTGGGTATGGACAAGTTTTGCTTATTTTTTTTTTGTTTTGCATGACATCCAATTTTTAAAGTGTTTTTGGTTTTGTACTTGAACAATGATTTTTTTTGTAATAAGGGTCATTAATTTTTTTATTACAAAAGTATATGTACCTTTTCTCACGTATCTCTGTTTTCAGTTTTCAGTAGCTATGAACTACTAGGGATGCCATTGTAAAGGTTGTGCCTCAGGTTGAAAGGCAGAGGGTTCCACACTTGTGAAAAGGAGAGGACTTTAAAAGCTCAACAGTCAGTGTAATAACTTGGGGAAAGGAAGGGGATAATGTGCTCTTTTGGTCCACAGAGAAATCTAGTCATCTCATTTGTGACACTGCAGGCATTGTCTTCTTAAGGTTATTTGAAAGTGTTTCTCTGAAGTGACTAAGGAGGGAAATCCTGTGATCTTGTTAGAAGATAAATGACAGGACGTCAAAAAAAGACAATTTTTACAATTTTCAGTCAGGATTAGAAGAATAACTTCCACTGTTGTCCTTCACTGCTCTGCTCTGTATTCAGACCTCTTGTTTTGTCTATTTTTATGATATTGCTTTAAAGAGATGTTTTACATTTTTGTGACTGTTATTTTTTTTAAATCAATGTTGTATCTTGAGTTATGCAGAATTCAAATTTGTTCATATTTTTTAGAATAAATATCTATTTAATGTAGTAAAAATATTTTTTCCAGTGCTATTTTTTTATGGGTAGCACCTTTTTCTGAATGGTTGCTACAGTATCGGTAGGAAATGGACCAGACGGTAGTGGCATGTGATGTCATTACTATGAAGAGATAAAGGTCAGTGCTGTTATTTCTTGATTATTCAAGATTGCAGATATATCCTTGAAGGTTGGTGTTAGATTATCTTTGGATATTTTTTTCCTGGCTAAAGAACTTTAGGCTTTGATTTTTCAACTTCAAGTTACAGACTTTACTTTGATTCTCGACTAATATCTCATCTTCTAGTCCATTTACTTTCTCCTCAGCTAGTAATCTGTCTAGCAGGACAGATATCAATGACCTTTCTATCTGAATATATCTTTGCTGTCCAACCCTTGAATCTTTCCATACACAGTCTCTCAGGTCTTGTGAGGATGATGTTGCTTGCTTCATCATACACATTCTGGGTCAATCTGTTCAGGCCCAGTCAATTCCTGCTGCCCCTAAACCTGGCCAACATTGATCCAATACTAGAACCTTTTGTTTTCATGAACTTTTACACAATCTTACTTTTAACCTTCTTTTGCAAAGTTGTTAAATGTATAGCATTTTCCATCTTATTCTGTATTTAACTAAAAAATGCATGTTTCAATTCTTCCAGCCTGGATTGTAAAACTTCATCCCAGCACTGAAACAGTGTGTGCTTGAATTGTATATGTCCTCCTTATTGCTGATGATGCTTCTACCACTGCAGTCCCTCTTGTTGACAATCACATTCTCACAAATGGTCTAAAAAGGTATGCTGGACTAGCAAGAAGTTGATATTCCTGGGTATTATCTTTTCAGGATATTATCAATCTATCACAATCAATAGTTTTCAGAGATGAACCCTACTTACAGTAATCAGTTTGAGTATTTGATGGTTTATTAAAAATATGTTTGCTCTATAATGCAGGTTTTAATTGAGCATACTATTAATAGCACAATATAAAACAAAATCTAATTAATACAGGGACCCAGAAAATTAAAAAATTATCTCATTTCAGGCAAAAGTTGACCTTATATTAAGGAATTTACTTGAATAGAAAGCAAGCAGTCCCAGTGTTCATACACACCTAACAGTAAGGAGGTAATGCATTGTGAAAAATCTATAAATATAAGAAGATTACAAAAGTGACTAATTGGTCTTTCCTTTACCTACACTAAATAAGTAAAGCATTTTTGATATTGGAAATCCCGATTGTGTGGGTATTAATAAAAAAAAACACACAAAACATGGAGAAGTAACCATCCTATGGTTAATTATTCATCCTGTATTTTTTTTGTGTTCAGTATGTCTAGACAGTAATTAATCTTCTCATACTACAACACAGCTGTTGATTCTAATTACTTCATTACTAGTCAGTACCATTCATGTTATCTTTTGCAACATTTAATAGAGATTATGGAAAGGGCGGTCTTGCATTTTTTAGCCAGTTATGGCCAGTTCCTTTAGCTTATGAAACACATTGAGTTTTGTCACTATATACTTACAATTTTAAGCTGAAGGAGCTCAAATCTCAAAGTAAAAACAGCAATAGAAGTAAACATTTTTGCTCTTTATGTTTTTGGGCTTTAGGAACTTTTAAAGCTTTCTATTATTATTTCAAAATCATTACAATTCTGACTTTTCTGAATATTCCCCGCCACTCCACATATACCAGTTTCTGCCTAAATGCAATTACTATACTGACAGCTGACAATTCTTATTTCTGATGAAGAGCCCTGCAGAGGTTTTTATGCTCATTTAAATTCTGATTAATTATGTACAACACAAGTATGTTGTGCTTGAATTAACTAATGTCAGAACACTCGCTTTTATTTGTATGGAATTCATTAAGTATGTACAGATGCATGTGAAGCATCATTATTTTTTAAAGTATTGTAATGCGCTTCTAGATTAAAACTATCCAATAAGTGAGTAATGAAGATGACTGCTTTCATTTAAATTGTTTCTGTAAATGGATTATAGAAGCTGAGACTGCTTTTCCATTTCATCGAAATCCCTTAACAACTCTCTGTGACGGTCACATTTTTACCTATACCTTTTTTTAGAATATTCTACTAGAAAAGGGAACACGCTGCAATAAAAAGCATTTTAAAATCAGGTTTCTGTAATGGAATGAAACCATCTGTCCTTATATTAATTCAGTTAGCCTGCTTTTTCCAATATAGAATCTCAAGGAGCCCAAGTCTGTATTGCTACTACAGACACAACCCAAGAACTTTGCTGAACAGAATACCAGTCCATCACAGAGCATGCTCTACAATATATCTGCATGGATTCATACTTAGTCAATGTAGCATTGACAATTAAAAAACAACATGGGAATTGTTTTACTTGGGAAGTGAAGGGGATGTGAAAAAGAAAGCTAGATATACCTCCATAGGTGCTGCTTTAAATGATCGCTGCTGAATGACGTGATTTGTCAAAAATGTATTGATAGAATTTCATAGTGAAAAGTTCTTTCAGAGGCTTAAAGTTATTAAATAGTAAGTACTGTGTGGAAAAGTAATTGCCCCCTAGTTAATACTAGAATTACCAGAGCCTACGTGAAAACTCGAAAATCCGGTCCACTTTAAATCCATTCACACCTCTCCCTCAGCGTCTTTTGTCCTGTAAATGTGCAGATTAAGACAAGCAACAAGCAGCCAGCTATTCCATCCCTCCACCCACCGCCGCAGTTCAATTTGCAAAGAAGTTTCTTAGTGCTCAGTGTTTATCTTTGAGTGAAGTGCTGTAGCTTTATTGGATAAAAAAATACATCGTCATTTAGAATACATACATTTCATGTGTGTTCAGTGTCATCAACAATCTCTGTAAAAACGTTAACACAGAAACGTTTTTCATGTATTACTAATAATTGACAAAATGTAGACATGAAATGTATAATGTGTGAAACCTGAAATACAAATATGAAATAAACACTTTCACAAAAGGTACAAGTATAACAAAACATGTGCACTTTTATTCAAGAATATAACTGAAGAAAAAAGAAAGCAGGTTACAGTAGGCGGTCGATATGACAGCTTGCGTGGTGCAATGCTAAGAACTGCTGCCTTTCAATCACAGGTCACAGTTTCGATATCAGCTGCTTCTCAAATTTACCATTTTGAGTAGTGAGCTACTCTTATTGTTTATATCATACAATAAAAACATACATTTGATATGCGTCTGTAAATTTATAGTACTCGTTGATTTTTTTTTCAGTTTTATTCTCTCAAGTTCAAGCTTCCACACCCCCCACCCAACTTATTTTGCTATACCCCCTCTTTATTTGAAAACCGTGTGAGACCTTGTGTGTGAACGAGACTGGGAAAACTGTGGACATGGGTGTGAGTGTTGTGCGTGACTGAGAATGACTGTGGAAAAAAATTGTTTTTATTCAGTTTGATTCTTGAGTGTTCCTGCTCACACTGAATTAGTATGCGCCTTCTGATCCATGATGTCAAAGCTGCTCTGACAAAAAAAGAGAGACTTAGATATATATATGACATTTGGAATAATTCATTTTATGACCTGTATTGTACACTTCAGAAAACGTTGTTGCACTAATGCAACATTATATTCATTTGTATGCCTTCATGCGGTTGTATTCATGATGTGACTGCATTTGTTTTTTTTTTTGTTTTTTTTCCGATCTTGGCCAGTGTCCACATGTTGCTGCTTGTTGATATCTCTTTTCAACTCCAGGAGATGCAGAGGTCAGAATAGTACAAACAGGTCAGTTCCACTTCCATTGTGCTTGTTCACCTGCTCCTTACATTATGGTCACTTGCTGGGCATGAATCCTTCCTTTTTCCTGGCCAGGGCGCCTGTGCTTTCTTCCTTGTACCTACAACATATTCCACTTTTGTTATGTGCACATTTAACATACTGTAGTTTCTCCCAATGGTCAAAGCACTGGTTCATAGAAACCTAGGCTCCTACTGGCACACTTTGTAACCCCGAGAAAATAATTTACCCTGCTGGAGCCGGTGAAATTGTGTAACCTTATACTGTATACCTGTAAATCGCATTGTAATGGAATTCAGTAGTAAAAGATGCCCAAAAAATAAGTGCAAATGTATAGTATTTACAATATTGCCTTGAGGCACATTGATATGACTTCAAGGTCACTTAAAAATGAAAGGGAGAATCTAGCATCTAACTCAGTGGAGTGGGAATCTGTTGTGGCTGTAGGTTTTTGTTCCCCCGGGACAAATAAAGTAAGTCTCTATCCATCTAATTGCACTCCCAGCCTAATTAAGTCAACTATTACTTTCCAGTTTCTATGTTTTGCAGAAACTACCAAACTAACTTGGGTACATTTTTATTATAATATACTAAGGAGTTATATGGGGATAATGTTGCAATGTAATGTAATGATAACTTTAGTTTTTTTTATTTTATAACAATATTTTCATCCTGATTTACATTCTGCTTTTCCAGGTGTTGTGGTTATTTAATCGACTATTTACTAATTAGTGGGTCTGACGCTGACGTGGTTATAATCTTTCATCATTTAGTGCTGTTGAGCTTGAGTATCTGTTCTGCTTAATTTGAATTGTCATCATTAGAATACAATGAAGGGATGGAACTACACAGAAAAAGGGCAAAATAACAGCAAAACAACAAAAGAGAGTTAAGTATTTAGAGGTATAGCAAAAATAGAAATGTTTCTAAATGTCTTTTAAATTTAAAAATTATATTGCTGTGCTTTTGGAAAGCACAATTGGATAAGAGAAAAAAACACCACCTAATTAAATTAAATAAGTTATTATCACTGATTGTGAATCTGGTTGGAACAACAACCTGTAGCCGCTAAGGATCCCCAGGATTGCTTTTGGGAACTACTGGTGTAACTGAATGGCCAAGATACCCCATATTTCAATCATTTTCAAAACAAACAAATAAAACATAGAATCCATTTTCTGTAATTGCCTTTCCATCATACTGTAAAGCTCACTGACTCAATGGATGCAGTCATAGACATCTTGGGGTGGGGGAAGAGGCCAAAGCGGGTTGCCATCCAAGAACCCATACTTTGGGTGGCCCCTCAGCAGTCAAACCCCCTCCCTCCAAAATCTGCAATCCCTCTTTACACACACACACACACACATAAAAAGATAAACACTAAAAACTGTATGTTGTAGTAAAACAACAAACAAATCTTATATTTTTGCTCACAATTAAATCAAAGATTATGGGAAAGCAAATGCATTCTTGAAAACTGGAGGCACACCAATCTTGCACTAACTACATCATCAATTGCAAGGTAAAAGTTGTTGCGGAATGCAAATTAACTAAATTTGCTTACAAAAGAAAGCAGAAGGGTTGGCACTTAATGTGTTTTCAAATGTTTGTTACATTTATCAGGAGTGAATGAGGAAAAGAACAGGAGTGGTTATCTCAAAATCAGAATACTACCGAGGCAACTGAAGGTATTGATAAGCTGTAGCAGCATTTTGCACAGACCTTTTAGGTAGCTACTGTATTTCATCACCTCACTCACTAAAAATCACACAACACTTGTCTCACATAAACCCTACCCCTCTCCCCCCATGACGTCATTCGCACCCAGGGCTCTGCTTACCACCCTGGACATTGTAGATGAAGCTTCGTGAGCTGGTTATTCTACTCAACATGTCCCCAATCTGCCATTTTTGGTTAGTTCAGGAGGATGTAATACAAAATTAATGTTTTAATAGTACACAGCATTTGGGCTGCCCCCAAAACCTGTAACCCTTAACCTTATTTAATGCAGTTTCTAATTAATCTTCTAAGGTCTAAGCAATTTTTTTGTGTTTTGCATTGTTTTGAAGTCTGCTTGTTTATTGCAGAAAATTGGAATTTTACACCAAAGTGTTACATATTTTTTTCAAAAACTAGTAGAACTATGCCTACATTATAGTTTAGCTAAAACTGTGGTGTAAATTGCCAAAGCCTTGGCCAAATACCTTTCAGATTTTTAATTCTTCATTGGAAAAAATACAAAACATTGTCAGATAGAAAAGTATTAAGAAAATAAAATTACAAAGACTTGCTTTTAGCACATTTTCCAATATCACTCAAAATTTGTTACTCAATGAATTGTATACATTTATTTCTTATATCAGAAAATTTGAAAATGATTTACGTCCCACTTTTCAGAATGAGACAAAGTATCGCCTTACATTCATTGCATTGCCAAACAGATTTCTGTGTAGAGTTCACACATTTACTTCTATAAGATGTGGCCTTTTTACTGGGACCAGCGATGATAGAACTCCAACAAACACTTGAACGTAGTGTGCTTGAGTGGGAGGAATCTACAGAGACACACCCCTTCATTGAGCTCCACACAGTCCTCCACAACACAAGTTCTTCTGTTTCATTGGCTCTTTGTCCTTTGCTTTTTGTACATTTCATTGTGAAGAATGTAACAATCTATGTTAGCAATGCCAATAAAATGTTCAAATAATGTGCAATACTATATTAGAATTATATGGTGGCTAGTGTAACACTAAATACGTTCATCAGAAAGATCAACACCTCATGTTTTTATAATTCATTATTAAAAATGTAGGCATATATGTGTGAGTAAATACAAAATATTTTGGGTGTTTACTTATCTTCACATAGATTCAACCCCTCCAGAAAATGCAATTATTCATTCAATGCCAAATGCTGGAACAAACTATCAGCATCACCATCACCATGAAAACAGCAGTACTTGTTTAGTGCTAAATGCTTTTGGCTGTGCTACTTCAATAACGCTGCGCACCTTGGAAGTCTCTCCACACCTTTTCAGTCTCTCCATAAAATTTATGAATAGCAGTTTACTCTGTAATTTTTCATGTACTTTTCCTGATGAGCTGTTTACTCTATTGTAATCCAAGCCCGTTTCTTGACCTGTACTACACGCAGATGAAATAATGGACAATACAAATGCTGATTCAACCTGACAATACTACAATTGGGAGCACCGGTAATTTATGCTGGAATATTTGACCTCTGATGGGTCTAGTAAGTCAATTCAGGGCATGATTGATTTTCTACAAAGTCATTTTTACAATGTTGTTTTACAGGAAGTCTACAGATGAAACCCTACCTCCTCTGACAGGAATGTGCATTTTAGATGCACGCCTCAACACATTTTTTCATTACTTTGAAGTGACGTCAGAGACACACCAATAGCTCTGCAGAGCTGCTGTTTGGTCATTTCCAGAACTTCATTTATTTGCTTTCAGGTGCATTTTGTTCTTTTTTCTAAGTGAAACCAATCATTTAAAATAAGATGTGAAATACAGGGTGCCTCTCAGTAAGCCTGTCTAGCCCTTCGAATTGGCCTGCCAACTTCTGAAGGTTAATATATTTATTTTTACCTCCTCTTTACACTCCAGTTTCAAACTTTTATGTCTTCTGTTATTTCAAACAACTTGGCTTTCAGGGACTCTTAATCTTGTGTGAGGTGCTTGGAGTCTGCATGTAAGGATGAATATCTATACTGTTTATTTACAGTCTATAAAGTAGTAAATGACTTGCGGGTAAATGCAGACAGAGGCCATTTATCTGTTCTCATCCTCTTAGATCTGAGTGCCGCATTTGACACCATTGATCACAATATTCTTAGAAATC